>NW_011888937.1:2630272-2635616 GCF_000151845.1 Pteropus vampyrus
AAATCAGATAGCATCTATAGAAATATTATAAAATTATATAATAAATTTGTATACAGAATATATTTATACATGTATTATAAATTCATATGTAGAGAGATACAGGTAAATAAGTTTTTAAAATTTAATAATTTTAAATATAAAAGTCAGCTTTTGTCCTTTTAGCATCACTTTTCATCAATGTAGTAGAATCTACTTAACCAGATTCCAATCAGTACAACTTTGGGTGCCTTTCATGATTTTCTCAAATTATATTAGCTTTTCTTCAATGCTGTTTATGGAACAAAGCAATAAAAAATATTTGTTTCATGATATCAAACACTTATAATATTTGGGCAATGATCAGTTTTACAAATATAGAACTAAAATAAAATAGAATTAAACAACAGGGAGCTGTCTATTATGAGAGAAGCAGCCATCATCTCATTGGTCACGATAGTTTGCTAGATTTGTGTTTATTTCATTTTGTTCTCCTAAGGTGATGTCTACTCTGACAGGTGCACAAATATATCCCAGTTTTATCGAGCCCAGTATGATATAAACAGTAGTAAAAAGTAGTAGGAGGTGTCTACCTAACACATTCCTAGAAAAAGTCACAGCTTTATTGATGAAAGAGATACAGTAAACAAATAATGCATAAACATATGAAATTAACTGATAAATAATGTAAAAAACTCAAATGATAAAATTATTTAAAAAAATAAGCAAAATACAGACTATAGTGAGGTTAGAGTAGAAGTATGATGAATGAGAATTGTGTACATAGTAATGTGTAGAATGTGAAAGACTTCTCTTCTTCCCTTCTCTCCCCCACACAGAGCAGAGAGAAAGACTATATGATCGATTATTCCAATTTCTGCATTTTGGGATCTCATATAGGCTACATGTATCAACTTCTGTGTTGCAGAGGTGGCATCAAAGTTTCCATTTGTATCTGTGACATAGGAACATAAGCTGAACAGAGGTTCCTTAGGGCCTGGGCATTCATACATCCTTCAGTTTTTGTTTGCCTTTTGTTTTCTTTTGTTTTGCTTTCATTTATTTGTGTGTGTGTGTGTGTGTGTGTGTGTGTGTGTGTGTGTGTGTGTGTGTGTCTTCATCATTGTTTAATTCTCCTCTTACCTGAGTCAGGGAGAGGGGGATAAGAGCTCAATATCTGAACTTGGGCCAATGGAAAAGGAGAGTGTCTATTTACTTTTTAAATTTTAGTTCACATAGCTTTACCAAAAATATGACAAAAGGTCATCATCAACTGATAAAAATTAGTATCTTCTTTGCTATTTGCTGTTGTTCTTTTTGTATATAACTTCAATATCCTCTTTAGAGAGAATGGCTAAGGTCGAGCTAGTTTCAGTTATTACTTTTCCCCTTGCCAAATAACAAACTATGAGAACATCTGCAAAATTAATTTTTTGTTTGCACTTCCTGATTGTTGGCTAAGTGACTGAAGCCCAGGATCTGGGGGTAAGTAAAAGTGCACATTATTTTTGCCTTCCTCCCACAGCTTTGCCACTGGGCATTTTGTATGCATGGCTTTTCCATACATTGCAATGGTAAGATTCAATCCTTAGCATGAATGGAAGCAAAATAGGTTAGATAAGGTGGTGAGAGTGAGACAAATGAAAGTTTCCATGTACAGTTTTAAAAACAGAATCAAATTTGCAATATCAAAAGAAGAATACACATTCTGGAGAAGGTCTCGCTGGCATTTGTTAAAATACTGATATAAAACAACATCTTTGAAAAAATGAGAAATCTCAATCCTGAATTTACAAGATAATTTACTTGTGTTTGGGTGGTAAGGTTGAAGGAGGACTGAGATATATGAGGGGACCTTATAGTTAAGAAGAACCTCTTTTGATTCAAGCAATATACTGTGTTATGCCATTTAACTTAATGAATAGATTATAGTCATAGAGGTATTCATTGCCTTTAAGAAATGTGTGATACACTGACGTAGGAAAATATGACTTGCCAGTACGTCATTTTCCTAGAACATTACAACAAGCACTTTACCCTATTCTTTTGAAGTGCTGAGAAAATGGGAAAGGGATAAGGAGTGATCTGAATACAACGTCGATTTCAGAGAGATGTTCAGGAAAGGGTTACTTTTTAGTGAGTAATGCATATGAGTTTTGGATAAAATTATAAAGGTATTTTTTAATGTGTTTTCGTTTAAAGAGCCTCATGGTGGGTATAATCCGATGTTGTTCAAGGAATAGCAAGAAGATTAGCCTAAAACAGCAGTCCCCAAAGTCTTTGGCACCGGAGACTGGTGCTCCTATGAGAATCTAATACCTAATGATCTGAGGTAGAACTAAGGCGGTGATGCTAGTGCTGGGGAGCAGCTGCAAATACAGATGAAGCTTTGTTCCCTCGCCCGCCTGCCACTCACCTCCTGCCATGTGGCCCAGTTCCTAACAGGCCATGGGCCAGGGACTGGTTGGCCAATTTAACTTGGGGACCGCTGGCTAAGGGATAGAGGATGGTGAGAATTAGAGTTGATTTTAATGCCAATCTCAGTGGTACTCAAACTCTTTATAAAATTATACTGTGTGAGCACCTCCTTAACTCACTGGAGCAAAACCTTTCCAGGCAATTCCAAGTAACAGACATGGTTACAGTTACCAAGATTGATATTTCTACATTTTAATTGTGACATTGACAAATGAAAGTATCCAGGTAAAGATTTAAGAACTGTTATACCTAGGACTTTAATAAACACCTTAGGACATTGAATCCATAGATGATACTGAAGAGGAATTTTTTACTGGCCTAGAATAGGTTGTCATGAGGGAAGGGCAAAACTTACATCTAGAGACAGAAAGTTCAGATAGGTTATTTCTTGACCTAAATAAATGGTCTAAATGTTGTTCATTTAGCAGTAGTTCATCACCATAAAGTAAAGAGGAGCTGAACCATAAATACAGAGTTTGACAATTGCCTAATGAGCTTCTATTTTCATTTCCATTTCTGTTTCAACAACTTCCATTTTCCTTAGTTTAGGCTAAGGATATAAAAAATATCCATTCCAGGACCATATATTATATTGCTTACTTTACCAATAGGCTGGGAGAAAATTCCAAAAACTTGTTTCTGTCTTCTATTTTTTTCAGATTGAGATTCTAATCTACCGTATATGTTTTAAGAACCTGTTATGTGATATTTCAAGATTTGGTTCAGGAAGCAATAAAATTATAAAATAAAATGCTATTTGATACATTTGATGAACTCAAAGAAATACACTTAATAGAAATAACCAAAAATTCAATTAACACTTTTGAGAGATAAAAGAAATTTTCCTTGTAAAATCATTACTTTAGGACCATTAAAAACAAATATTTTTATTATGTAAAATACACATAAAGTATATTTTTTTATTTTAACCATTTTTTAGTGTACAAATTAGTGGCATTTAGTATATTCACAATATTGTGAATCATATTGTTCCAAAATTTTTTCATCACCCTTCCTCAAAAAATTTTCATCACTCCCTCCCCCAAAACCCTGTTTCCATTAAGCAGTCACTCTCATTGCTTCCCCACATGGTGCCTGACAAACACTAACTTGATTACTGGATCTATATTTAGAAAACCCTAAAGACTCTACCAAATGACTATTAGAAACAATAAATAAATACAATAAAGTTACAGGATACAAAATCAATGTACAAAAATCTGTTGCATTCCTATATACTAACAATGAAATATCATAAAAAGAAATGAAGAAAATAATCCCATTTGCAATTGTAATGCAAGGATAAAATACCTAGGAATAAACTTAAAAAAGGAAGCGAAAGACCTATAAAATAAAAACTATAAGACATTGTTGAAAGAAATTGAAGAAGACACAAGAAAATTGAAAGGTATTCTGTGTTTATGTCTTGGAAGAATCAACATAGTTAAATTGGCCAAAGCAATATACAGATTTAATGCACTCTCCATCAAAATACTAATGGCATTTTCCAAAAATTAGAGCAAAAATTATTAAATTTGTATAAAACCACAAATGATCCCTAGTAGCCAAAACAACCGTGAGAAAGAACAAAGCCAGAGATATCACACTCTCTGACTTCAAATCATACTACAAAGCTATAACAATCAAAATAGTATGGTATTGGCAGACAAATAGACACGCAGACCAATGAAACAGAATTGAGACCCAGAAATAAACTCAAACACATATGGGCAACTCATTTTCAACAAAGCAGCCAAAAACATTAAATGAAGAAAGAAAAGTCTCTTCAATAAATGGTGTTGGGAAAATTGGAAAATGACATGCAAAAGAACGAAATTAGACTGCCATCTGACACCATACACAAAAATTAACTCAAAATGAGTTAAAGACTTAAATATAATACCTAAAATAATAAAATACATAGAAGAAACCACAGGTACAAAACTTAGGAACCTTTGTCTCAGAGAGGCTTTTATAAACTTGAACCCAAAGACAAAAAATCAACAAACCAAAAAGGTAACCAAACAAATGGGAGAAAATATTGCAAAAGATACCTCTGATAAGGTACTAATATCCAAAATATATAAAGAACACACACAACCCGCTAACAACAAAAACAATCCAATTAAAAAATGAACAAAAGACATGAATAGATAATTCTCCCAAGAAGAGATACAAATGGGTAACAGACATAAGAAAAGATGTTCAACTTCACTAGCTCTAAGAGAAATTCAAATCGAAACCACAATGAGATTCCACCTCACACCTGTTAGAGTGACTATTATTAATAAGACAGGAAATAACAAGTATTAGAGAGATTATGAAGAAAAAGGAACCCTCACACCCTGTTGATGGGAATGTAAATTGGTACAGCCAATACTATGGAAAATAGTATAAAGTTTCCTCAAAAAATTAAGAATAGAGCTACCATATGACACAGGAATCTCTTTTCTAGGTATCTACCTGAAAAATTTGAAAACATTTGTAAAGACAAGTATATCCTTATGTTCATTGCATAAGGATATACTTGTATATCATTCACTGTAACCAAAACATGGAAACAAACTAAGTATAAGGATATACTTGTAATCATTCACTGTAACCAAAACATGGAAACAAACTAAGTGTTTTTCAATGGATGATTGAGTAAAGAAGATGTGATACATATATATAATAGAATACTACTAGCTATGAAAAAGATGAAATACTGACATTTGTGACAACATGGATGGATCTTCAGAGTATCATGTTAAGTGAAATAAGTCAGATAAAAAAAAATCATATGCTTTCACACATAAATGGGATATAAAACAGAAAGCAACAAATGGACAAACAAAAGAAATACGCTAATAGACACAGATAACATTCTGGTAGTTACCAGAAGGGAAGG
>NW_011888937.1:2635666-2645777 GCF_000151845.1 Pteropus vampyrus
GAAATTAGACTGCCATCTGACACCATACACAAAAATTAACTCAAAATGAGTTAAAGACTTAAATATAATACCTAAAATAATAAAATACATAGAAGAAACCACAGGTACAAAACTTAGGAACCTTTGTCTCAGAGAGGCTTTTATAAACTTGAACCCAAAGACAAAAAATCAACAAACCAAAAAGGTAACCAAACAAATGGGAGAAAATATTGCAAAAGATACCTCTGATAAGGTACTAATATCCAAAATATATAAAGAACACACACAACCCGCTAACAACAAAAACAATCCAATTAAAAAATGAACAAAAGACATGAATAGATAATTCTCCCAAGAAGAGATACAAATGGCTAACAGACATAAGAAAAGATGTTCAACTTCACTAGCTCTAAGAGAAATTCAAATCGAAACCACAATGAGATTCCACCTCACACCTGTTAGAGTGACTATTATTAATAAGACAGGAAATAACAAGTATTAGAGAGATTATGAAGAAAAAGGAACCCTCACACCCTGTTGATGGGAATGTAAATTGGTACAGCCAATACTATGGAAAATAGTATGAAGTTTCCTCAAAAAATTAAGAATAGAGCTACCATATGACACAGGAATCTCTTTTCTAGGTATCTACCTGAAAAATTTGAAAACATTTGTAAAGACAAGTATATCCCTATGTTCATTGCATCATTATTCACTGTAACCAAAACATGGAAACAAACTAAGTGTTTTTCAATGGATGATTGAGTAAAGAAGATGTGATACATATATACAATAGAATACTACTAGCTATGAAAAAGATGAAATACTGACATTTGTGACAACATGGATGGATCTTCAGAGTATCATGTTAAGTGAAATAAGTCAGATAAAAAAAATCATATGCTTTCACACATAAATGGGATATAAAACAGAAAGCAACAAATGGACAAACAAAAGAAATACGCTAATAGACACAGATAACATTCTGGTAGTTACCAGAAGGGAAGGAGTTGAGAAAAGATGAAGAGGATAAAGAGAATCAAATATATGGTGACAGAAGGACACTAAATTTTGGGTGGTGAACATAATATATAGATGTTGTATTATAGAATTGTTAACTCGAAACTTGTATAATGCTATTAACCAATGTTACACAAATAAATTTAATTTTTAAAAAATGTGTGCATGTTGATCCCATAATATATTAACAGAAATTCTCAAATGTAGATATCTCTTGTGGCATTATTTATGAGAGCAAAAGTTCAAAAATAAAGGTATATATAAAAATATGATGATGTATACATTAAATGAACTATTATACAGTCGTAAAAATGATACTTAAAAGAGTTTTGATAAAATGCTTATGATACAAGACTGAGGTAAATCGTACACATAGCATAATCTCATGGAAATTTACCAAACTAAAACAATAGCCAGTTTGACTGATTTGTATATTTTCTTTACTCTTTCTTTACTCTTTTATAGACTTTTATATTTTTTTCCTGAGATTGCTATAAGCATAAATTAGTCTTTTAAAAATACAAAAATCATTCATATATATTTGGTAAACCATTATTTTGCATGTAATCTCTGTGGAAACCAAATGAGCAATAGAAATTAATCATTCCTAAGAGGCTTGCAGGATAATAAATATGGTGAGGAATATACATATGAAAATTTGATATCATATAGCTATTTAGCATTGCAGTGATGTATACAGGAATCTGGAAATGGTCAGATGTGAAGCAAGGAGGTGGATGTAGTTTGAGGCAAATATATAAACATATATATTTAACTTAAGGTGTATAGCTTGCTTACCATGAAGAGAAATGATGTGAGTCATAGGTATAAAATTAAATTTGATCTTGCTTGCATTATTCCAATATGCTAAATAAATCAACCCAATGTATGGTATAATTTTTCACTCTTTCTCTTTTCTTTACTTGTGAGCAAATAATTCTGAATGAGGAAAATAATGTTTTAAAAGAGAAGCTGTATTTACAAGGGTTAAATAATTCAAATTATCAACAGTGCTTCTTTCAAAATATATTTGAAGTAGAGAAATCCTTAGGCAATTTACGCTTTGGGGTGAGCATCTTTCTTTGGCATTTTATTCTCTGTAGTAATTCCATTAAAGAGCACAATTTATTGGAAGCTGTCTTTGCAGGTTTTATCAACGCCAAAAACTTTTAAACTGAGAATGAGATTAAATAAACCCCATTTACCAATGTGGTAAAATATAATAGACATCCAGCCCATTAAATGGCCAGCTAAATCAATATATCCACTTAGCAGCAATTTCCAGAAGATAAGGTGAAAACCTCCTGTTCTATTTGATAGATGAGTAAACTTAAAGGGAAGAATTTACAGTAGACTCAGCGTGTATCTTGAAGGAATGTTCATTATTCTCAAATTACCTTCTCATGTCAGCAGATTTGCGGTTAGTAAACAGAGAGGACATTTTTTCCTTCTCCTGTGTGGTTATAGAGGTTGCAGCGAAGCAAGTAAATGATGTGGAAGGCAGGTGAGCGTTTGAAGCTATTTAACAAAGACAGGATATTTATAAATGTTAATTATGTAATACATGCTTTTCAAAATTATGCTAATAATATAGCTTTCTGTGTGAGTGTGAAGAGGGGTGAGTGTGAAGAACACAAGAAACTAAAAAATGTAATAACAATAACATATAATGTGCTTATAATGTATCAGGTGCTGTTTTATATATATATATTTATAAATTTACTAAGAATTAATTAAAGGAGGGAAACTTACTTTGGGTTTACAATGTGCTAGAAACTATTTTTGGTACTTTACATACTTTACTATTTGTTTAATAAAAAAATCTTTATTATGAATATGGAAGCAGAGAATCAAAGTGAACTGCCCCTAAATCACATAAAAAATATAGAGGCTAGAATTTTAATTTAGGCTTTTACCTCTATATACACATAAATATGTATACACACATATACATGTAGCCTTTTTATGTGTAAAGACACTCTTTACACATATATGTATATATCTGTAACATATTTAAATTGCACATGTAATGTATTTGTAATGTAGTTGTAATGTATTTAAATCACTGTGCATAAACATATTATATATATGTATATCTTACAGATAATATAAATATATATTTTATGTTATTGACTTAATAATCTAAAATGTTGTATCCTGATATTTTGACCAAATAATATAATATAATATAAACAGGTTCCATTTTAATATTTTAATAACATTCTTCACAAAAGAACTTTTCAATGGCTATACAATACTCAACTCTGTGAGGGGGTTCAATATTTACTTAATCATTCACTTACTGTTGGGCGTTTAGAAAATTTCTCATTTTCCTCCAACATATATAATGTTGTAAAGAATATCTTCTACATAAGCTTTTAAAAAGTTTTATTTATCTATTTTGAATCATTTTCTTAAAATATAATAGCAGAAATTAATTGGTCAAATGTTATAAATAATTTTATACTATTAATTTGTATAACAGAATAAAAAAATGCAATAAAAATTATATATTTTTTGGAATACCTATCATAAACAACATTGCTTAATTTGGAATAAATTTTCTTTTCCAAAAATGAGTTGGACATAGTTTACATTAGACAAAAATGGGAGATTATATTAAGCACTGGAAGCCAAAGGAAAGAAGCTAGCATTCACTGAGTAATGCTGATCACACATTACATATCAGGTGTTGGGATGGACTATTCCTGATACCTTAATATCACTATGGTCCTGAAACAGATATGATCTCCTTTCACAGTGTAGGGACTGAAATCCTAGAGAGCATGTGTAAACTGTCTCAAGTCATCAAATTACTAGTTAGCAAAAAGTAGACCTGAAATCATACTTGTTCACAGCAGAAGCATAATACAGACATGTCCTGAACCTGCAAAGCCTTGAGATTAATGTTGCAGGGCTACAGAAAAGTATTTTTTCCCTACTGCACTGCTCTGCCATGGGATCTTCCTGAATCAACCTCCTCCTTGTAGAAATATGTTTAGCATTCGAGAGCATGAAAGGGCTTTGGAGGATGAACATGAGTTTTGTGCTGCTTTATTGAAGGCTCCAAGTAGAAACCAGATTCTAAATCAATAATAAGTCCAATGGTCTAGTCTGAAGTTCTCGATTGATGTTTTATAGATTTGGCGAATGCACTAGAAATCAGAGGTGGCGAAGGGTGGACATAGAAAAGCAAAGAGTGTGAGAATGAAAGTTGCTTTTGAGAAGGATCAGTGCTAGAACAAAATTCTTTGGCATGATAGTCTCTTCACAAATATTTGTCTTGCAGTTTACTGTGTAAACATAAACCTTCAGCTGCTGGCATGGACACTGGCTGGGAAATATGCCTCTGGTGTAATGACTGTTCTGAAGATAAAAGAGTCTCCTTCTTTGGTGCTATTGGGAATGCAGTGCTATAATCTCTACTGTCTCCACATGAGCCAGGTATCAGGGTAAAGAGGGTTTTTGAGTTAATTTTCCTGTATATAAATGTATTAAGCATGATCCATTTGGAGTTAGTAATTCACGCCTGTGTCCCCGAAGTAAGGATTTAGCCCTGGCATAAATGGTTATTAATGATCTTTTGTGAACTGTTACTTACAACCAATCCCAAGTTATGCAAGTCTATTGTCTAAGCCAAATCTGGAAATAGCTTTAGTAAATGCTGGTTTTTGCACCTTAATATAGTATGATGCTTTTTCAGGGAAGAAAGCCTGTTGAATTTTTATTTCATATTCCCAAGGCAACACAGCAAGGGTGTTCCCTCTTCATCTCCTAATCAGTGCATCATGGATGCTTAGCATTTATTAAGCCATATTCTGTGCTTCATATGGGACTTCTAAAGTGTCTTTTGTAGTAGTGTCAGTTTTCTGGATTTACCTTGTAGTGTAATTGAGGAAAGAATCATTATCTTATGTGTTTTTTGTAGATCCAACTTTAACTAACAGGAGTGATCCATTCTCACTACTAATCTTCAGAAGAATTAAGATTTTCAAAGGTGGAAAAAGAAAGAAAACAAAAAAATGGAAAAATTGAGTAAGATATTTAGCAAAAAAAGTTATCCTAAAAACCGAAAAGATAAATTCATGAAAGAAGAAAATCAGAGGAGATAGAAGACAATGAAGTGATGTGATTAATAGTGGAGATTAGTCAGTGTGTTTCCAAGAAGCAAATCCTACAGGAACATATCTGTGTGTCAGAAGTTGTAAATGATTCAAGTAAAATTAAAATGCAGTCTCTGCCCTTGTGACAGCTGCTTACAAATTGTTGGTAGGACAAATCTAACACATATGAAACTATCAAAAAAATTATGCTCAAAGTAACCTGCGACATCACATGAGATCTGAAGACATTTCTCTAGCTTCCTTTTTCTGTACCTGTTTCCCGTATCTACTTCTGTGGACTAATATTCAGTGCTTCAATGTATTGCTCATTTAGCTTCAATTATGCCATTGGTTTTGGTTCTCTACCTCTCTGAAAAGTTTTCTGCTTCCCATTGTCAATTCTCACGCTCTTTTACTCCTTTTTGTTTATCTTCATTTCCCCACTCTTCCCAACTATATGTCTATTCAAAGCTTGTGTCTTAAGATTTTTTCTTGCTCTCTCTCTCTCTCATCACTACAACTCCAACTTTTTTTTTTTTTTTTTTTACATTTATTGTCAAAACAAAACCGGTGTTAAATTTTTACACTGGTTCTGCTTCCTAAATATTTTTGTTTGGATACTAATCTGTTATATCCTCAACAAACAATGTATGTTTATTAAACACCAGAGACAATCAGGCAAAGAAGGCACAAATATGAAAAAGGAATAATGCCTAACTTTAATAAAAAAATAATATCCAATCATTCATTCATTCTTTTATTTATTTCACAAATATTTTTTTTTGTGTGAGAATTATCACTAAATTCCAATAGTTATATAATTCCTGGTACAAGTTACACATTAATTTCACATTACCATATTATTTAATGAAAGTAGGTTAGGGAAGCCTACATGAAAAAAGACAGAGTTGTATTTAGCATAAGTATGGAAATAGAGACAAACATGTTTTATTGGAGAGAGTTGATATTCACCACTGATGGTTAATTCAGTGAAAAAATTTGTTCTGCAATAGAAGTGATATATTTTAGATTTTTTTTTAATAACCAAAAGCAAAGACTGTGAATAATTAATACTTACTCTTAAAGGAACTAGAAAACCTCTTTCTACAGACATTTCAAAAAAAAAAAAAACGATAGAAATTATGGCCTGTGTATTATTTTAATAACCTTACCTGAGGGTAGACTGTGTGAAATCCTCATGGTACCTCACAGTGAGGTTAATGCCCTCATTAAACACATGCAGCCATTTGCATCTAGAAATCTCCTTTGTCTTCTTTATCATCTCTATTCATAACTTGCTGAAATATGGGGTAACATAGATGATTCCCCAAAGTAACACCAGGATATTAAATACTAATTTCATAAATGATTTCTTTTTTTCCTGCAACCTGGCACGGAAAATTTCTTGAAATATAAAAACACATTCCCACGTTTGATGTAAATAGAATACTCATGAATTTTAAACATTCTCTGTACGGCACTCATTTAATACTCTAAACAAATACAGTGCTTCTCAAAAGAACCCACATATTAAATCCTGGGAATGAAGAAAAGGAGAACTTGTTTTCTCTACAGTTATGTATAATATTTAAATATTACACATTACTATTTGACAATCACCCGTTTACTGTAGGACTTAACACCTCTCTTAAAGGAGCACTTTGAAGATGTGTGCAATTAACAGGAATAACTTCTTTCCTATATGTAGTAACATTTGAATAGAAAATAGTTTATAATAAAGAAAAGTAATCCAGTGTTCTATAACATTAAGCAAACCAGTGGCTATGTTCACAATTAGGAAAATCAGCTGTTGGGTTTGATCAATAGAGTGTCATGTCTTGAGCATTCAAAGCAAAAAATGCCAAAAGTTTGGTGGCCGTCATAATTTTAGGATGAGGCATTTTTAAAAAACTAGTAATATAGAGATATTTTGGTAATATTTAAATTATTTCTTTTGCTCCAAAGACATTTTGCTTAATAGGGAAACTCTAAAAACATTTCTACTAGAGATAAGAACAAAGCAAAAATGCTCCCTTTTATTATCATTTTTGGTGCTATTATCCAGTGCAATTAAATAAATAGAAGTTTAAAATTTGGAATATTTCTAGTAACAAAAATAGGAAAATTAATTTTTAAAAAATTCTGTAAACCACAAGAAAAATCTCATCACTATTGCTATATAGCAAGTCACCCCAATATTTAGCAGTTTAAAATGACAATCACTTATAATCACTCATGATCTGTGGTTTGGGAGTTTGGAAGCATCTTAGCTTGGAATCGTGACTGGCTAGTCCTGGGGTACTCTCAAAAGCTTCTTCACTCATTTGCCTGGTACCTGGGCTGAGAAGTGGATGATGGAAGAGCTGAAATTCCATAGGCTTCTCTTTCTATGTGATCTTTTCACTTGATTTCTTCACTATAGACTCTGAGAAAGAAGGTACCTACTAAGAAGGACACTTGGTGGCTAAGTAGGCTCAAATTAAAACACACACACACACACACACACACACACACACACACACACACACAACTGGTTCTAAATAGGGGCCTCTCATGAAAGCCACGTTTCAGGGAGAAGCTTGCACTGAACTGCCCTTCTCCTTCACTGAACTGCCTGCCTGCACTGTGTTCCTGCTGTTTGAGCCAGCCCTCCAGCCCCAGGAGTTTCTGGAATTGTATTTCAACCAATAGGACTGAGACTTAGAGATGGGCAGGTATATTTTCATTAATATCTTCACCAACCAATCAGAGCTCCATTCTGACCAAACAGGACAGTGCTTTTTGGACCAATAAAGCTGTGAGGATTTGCAGTCCTCATTTTCATGAGGACAGACCCATCAGGGATCAGGGACTTGTCTCTATATAAGCCAGCTCCCCTCTGCCTCAGTACACTTTTGCTTTCCACTGAAGACTGTGTTCCTCCAGCTAGAGTTAAAACACCGAAGAGATCTTGCCAGAGCAGATTAAAACAGACCAACACAGACTAGTGCAAAGCAGGGCACAGCAGTGTAGATCAGACTGGAGCAGAGCAGAGCTGTCTAGCAGGAGAGGGGCCTCACCCCAGGGCCATCTCATCCCAGAGCTGCCTTTCAGCTCTCCTGTTTCACAGGCATGCTGCTTCATAATTGAGCTGTAACACTACAGAGCTATTCCACAGCCATGCTGTTCTCACAGTTGTGCTGTGTCACAATTGAACTATCAACAATGAATAAAGTTTCCTTCTTCACAGCATCCCAAACTGGGGATTCCTGTTGGTGTTGAACTGGCACCAATGACTACCAGTTGATACCACCAAGATGGTGATAGGATAGATGCACTGTTTGCACGGTGACTCAAGGTTTCAAAGCACATTTCCTAAGATGGAAAGTCAGGCAGAATCCATAATACAGGTCTGATCTTAAGAAAATCATGCCGCTATCTTTGGAAAATATAATTTTCTACAAGAAGTTTATTCAGATGGAAAAAGAAAAATTATGCAATAAAACATATGCACAGCCTATTGAAAAATTTAGATCTATATTTAAAATAATACACCAGAAAATTCCCAACACATGGAATATGTATATGTAAAATCATACAACCATAAATTATTAGAAGAAAATATTGGCAACCATATTTTCAATACCAGCTATTACTTAAACTCAAATCCCCCTCCCCAAATGTGAACCTTAAAAAATGGCAAACATAAATTTATAAGAAATGTTTATAGATCCTATCACAAATAGAGGTCTAACCATTCTAGTAGGTAAAAATATTCTCAAATAAATATGATAAAGACTAATAATCCATGGAGGAAAATGGGAGAAAAATAACAGTATTAGTAAAAATAAAACATAAACAGTACTTAAAAATATGAAAAGCTACTGAATCTCATTCATAATAAAAGAAAGAAAATTAAGACTACATTGAGAATCCCTAATTCACGTATCAGACTGATATCATTCCAAAATGTATCAACACACAATGCTGGTGAGGGCTAGGAGTAAATAGGAATGTACTGCTTTTTGAAAATGTAATAAGTGTGATTCTCTTGGGAGTGATTCTTGTCAACTTCTTTCAAAATTACAATTGACCCCACAGTTTCTCTTCTTTGTGATAGGTATCATTCTCAGCCTCTTGGGTGTAAGCTGGACCTATAACTTGCTTCTTAGCCAATAAATATGGTAAAAGTGATGGGCTGTCATTTCTATGATTATTCCAAGTTATAAGTCATTAAGGGATTAAAAACCATTAAAAGATTTTACAGATGTAATTGTGGCCCCTAATCAGTTAACTCTAAGTTAATCAAAATAGATTATTCTGGATAGGATCGACCAAAAAGTGAGTGCAGAACAGTTCTATGCTAAACAACCAGTTATATAAAAAAAAAGAGAAGAAGAGTATAGCTTTGTGTTTTCTTGCAAAAACAAAAAAGAATCCTTTGAATGAATCAAAAACAATTGTAATCATTTGCTGGGACGGTTGAAAGATGGGATCTAATTTGAAAGAGGACAGTTAAGGGATTATTTATAATTGTCCCTAAGAATACCATAAAGGATACAAATTAAAAGGAAATTCAAAGGCCAAGGAGATTCCAGAACATAACAGGATTTCCCATCAAGATGGCAGAGTAGCGAAACGCTATGCTTGCTTCTTCATGATTACGTTAAAATTACAACTAAACTACAAAACAACCATCATTGATCCCATAATCCTACTTCTGAGTATTTATCCAAAGAAACACAAAACACAACCTCAAAAGGACATATACATTCATATGTTCATTGCAGCATTATTTACAATAGCCAAGATAGGAAGGGAACCTGAATGTCCATCAATGGAGGAATGTATAGAGAAGAGGTAGTACATATATACAATGTACTATTACTCAGCCATAAAAAAAGAACAAAATCTTGCCATCTGCAACATAGATGAACCTAGAGGGTATTATGTTGAATGGAGTAAGTCAGACAGAGAAACACAATGCCATATGATTTCACTTACATGTGGAATCTAAATAAGAATACAAA
>NW_011888937.1:2645827-2660358 GCF_000151845.1 Pteropus vampyrus
ATAGATCCTATCACAAATAGAGGTCTAACCATTCTAGTAGGTAAAAATATTCTCAAATAAATATGATAAAGACTAATAATCCATGGAGGAAAATGGGAGAAAAATAACAGTATTAGTAAAAATAAAACATAAACAGTACTTAAAAATATGAAAAAAGCTACTGAATCTCAGTCATAATAAAAGAAAGAAAATTAAGACTACATTGAGAATCCCTAATTCACGTATCAGACTGATATCATTCCAAAATGTATCAACACACAATGCTGGTGAGGGCTAGGAGTAAATAGGAATGTACTGCTTTTTGAAAATGTAATAAGTGTGATTCTCTTGGGAGTGATTTTTGTCAACTTCTTTCAAAATTACAATTGACCCCACAGTTTCTCTTCTTTGTGATAGGTATCATTCTCAGCCTCTTGGGTGTAAGCTGGACCTATAACTTGCTTCTTAGCCAATAAATATGGTAAAAGTGATGGGCTGTCATTTCTATGATTATTCCAAGTTATAAGTCATTAAGGGATTAAAAACCATTAAAAGATTTTACAGATGTAATTGTGGCCCCTAATCAGTTAACTCTAAGTTAATCAAAATAGATTATTCTGGATAGGATCGACCAAAAAGTGAGTGCAGAACAGTTCTATGCTAAACAACCAGTTATATAAAAAAAAAGAGAAGAAGAGTATAGCTTTGTGTTTTCTTGCAAAAACAAAAAAGAATCCTTTGAATGAATCAAAAACAATTGTAATCATTTGCTGGGACGGTTGAAAGATGGGATCTAATTTGAAAGAGGACAGTTAAGGGATTATTTATAATTGTCCCTAAGAATACCATAAAGGATACAAATTAAAAGGAAATTCAAAGGCCAAGGAGATTCCAGAACATAACAGGATTTCCCATCAAGATGGCAGAGTAGCGAAACGCTATGCTTGCTTCTTCATGATTACGTTAAAATTACAACTAAACTACAAAACAACCATCATTGATCCCATAATCCTACTTCTGAGTATTTATCCAAAGAAACACAAAACACAACCTCAAAAGGACATATACATTCATATGTTCATTGCAGCATTATTTACAATAGCCAAGATAGGAAGGGAACCTGAATGTCCATCAATGGAGGAATGTATAGAGAAGAGGTAGTACATATATACAATGTACTATTACTCAGCCATAAAAAAAGAACAAAATCTTGCCATCTGCAACATAGATGAACCTAGAGGGTATTATGTTGAATGGAGTAAGTCAGACAGAGAAACACAATGCCATATGATTTCACTTACATGTGGAATCTAAATAAGAATACAAACAAAACGGAAACAATCTCATAAATACAGAGAACATTTTGATGGTTGCCAGATGGGAGGGGTGAAAAAAGGGAAAGGGATTAAGTACAAATTTGTAGTTACAAAATAATCTTGGGGATATAAAGTATAGCATAAGGAATATAGTCAATAATATTGTAAAGCTATGTATGGTGTCAGATGAATATTTAATTTATTGGGGTGGTCACTTCATAAGTTATATAAATGTCTAATTACTATGTTGTACTCCTGAAACTAATATAATAGTGTATGTCAAATACAATTGAAGAATAAAAAATGTTAATTAAAAAAAGGATGCAACATAATGTAAGGGAGTGAACAGAACAAAGATAGAGGGCTTAAGTGAGGGTAAATACTTGGCAAATTTGAGATTGTTGATCCAGATTCAAGCACTAAAAATAAATAGATACCTAAGGTACTGAGACTGTCATTTTTGGAGGCAGGCATGTGTTGGTTGGGTTTAATGCAGGGCACAATGAGTCTGGTGACAGCAACAACAAAAATAGTCACCTATAGAAATGCTGTTGAAAGCCAACAGTTTTCTATCTAAATGTAGCCTAATCAAGCGAACTCTCTTTTCATCTCTTAAACCATACATTGTCATTGTTATGTTTCCTGATTTGTGTCCAGGAAGCTCTCTTTCAATTCATATAATGTTTCCATGGCTTTAATGTGATACTGCCAACGTTATAGGCAACATTGCTGATAACAGCAGTGAACTCCCAGTATCTGCACTTGAGGGAACTCATAGCTGCCTACGTAGCATCTCTAACCACTTGTTTCCTGAGGACTCATCTTTTCTTGCCAGAGTGATTCAGGAAGTATTTTTAGAAATAAACCCAGGCCGATATAATATACAGATGACTCCACTGTTTGTTTAGCAAGAAGAATTAGGCCTCTAAGTGGTGAGACTATAGTGACTTCTCAATAGTGATTTACATTTTAAAAGTACTTGTGTAACTTCAATTTATGACAAAGGCATTGTCTGAACAATGATATCTACAAATCAGTTTCTAAGAATATGAGTGTAAATAATCACTCCGTCTTTGGGATTTGTTTCTATGTTGGGAAGCTGAAGGGAACAAGTCTGAAGATGATGGTGTTTGCATTAAATCTGGTACCATCAGAGGACCAGCTCTCAGGCTCACCCGAAGCAAGGAAACCTGGGGGATTTTCACTCTCTATCATTCATTATAATTCTCCACCATTAAAGCTGTAACTTGGGAGTCATTATGCACTTTGGGGAACTATACTAGCTTTAGCAGGCCACTAGGGATCTACATCTTGTGTAGAAGCTGTAATTTACAAAATACCCTCTGGAGAAAGGAGAAAAGGAGTGGAGCTTGCAAAGTGCTTCCTTTTCTGTAGTGGAGATTATATAGTATGGGGATTAAACTCAACAAACCATTCTGACACGACAGTTTCATAAATACAAAGAAACTTTCTATTGTATAAAACAAGGCAATTCAGAAATCTCCTGTTCTGTTTCCACTTAAGCTATTGTTTTAATAAACACATATTCCCATGGTTATTCTAATAGCAGCTGAACCAGAATATTAGCAAGATCCTTCTCTACTTCTCTGGGTAATTCCGAAGACAGATAATTTTTCCTTGCTTTATTCTCCTATCAGAATAAAGAGCCAATGGAGCTCTGTGGTGATTTTTACTAAACAATTTTATTTCGAGGAGAGTAGATAACTGACTAACATGAATTAATCAGAATTCTGCTATGGATATTTACAATGTAAAAATAAACCTTCATTAAATTGAATGCTGCCGACTAGAGACAGGCCTTTCTTTTACCTGTTGAGAGTCTGCTTATCTCTGGTTTTGTCTAAGAACTTTATAAATAGAGTTTTACCTTACAGCTCTTTAGCTGGAATCCATTGTTATTATATTGGATCCCTGATGATGTGTTGATTAGATGTGGAAAGGAACTATTTTGTACAATCTTATGATTATATCTGTGGTTTAGTGAGCTTGTGCCCATGGTCTGTGAACTTCATAAGAGGTTCTTATCTTCCTGCCCCCTTAAGTGAGACAGGAAGTCTAGACACGACTGATCATGGGTAAATGCCCATCCCCTACTGGGATAAGGCTCTGGTAAAGTCTTTCCCCAAGAAAAGTAGGCTTTTTTTTTTTTTTTTTTTTTACAGCTAATACTCTGGGTGGCTTTCAAAATTGTTACTTCTCTCTTCCAACTTCCAGAGATGTGATAGGATTTTTCTAGACTCTTCATCATGAGAATCTAGTAAGGTAGCTAAGTAAATCTCATTAAAATTTGGTGTCCTATCTAAGAGTGTTTCTACCAGTTTATGGCACTATAACAGTTTCTGCTTTGGGTTAATTAATCTCAGCTATGGTTCTCTGTATTTGCCTGCCCTTATAGATTTTGGAAAGTTAATCTGCCCTATGATTTCCATTCAGGAAGGAAAGTAGATTTTTCTGTTATCCTATAGGTAGAATAATTTGCTACTGAACTGAATTTTTCATTTATGCAGGCAAGAAGCTTAAACAGAATGTCATCCAAAAGCATCTGCTTGGTGACCAGACCAACTTTAAGAATTGTATGTTTATTGTCATATTCTTTAATATCTTTTAAAGACAGCTCTTTTTAGGTTCCAAGAGTAAATGCAGTTTTTTAAAAAATGATTTGACAAAATAATTATTAGAATTAAATTATTCCGAATGTTTAACTTGGCAATTTTACTTTTAAATTTATCTTTATAAACTAATATAAAATATGAACCAATATTTATGCAAAGATATTCCCTGTTTATAAAACAAATAAATAAAGGATATGCATAAACAAAACTATCTAAATAAAAGTAGATAAAACTAAGAAATATTAAAATGATTACATATAATTTGATGCAGACATTAAAATTATATATGCAAAGAAAGAATGGAACAAAAAAATATATAAGTATCATATTAACAAATAAAAATATATTTGTAGCAATCTAAGACAATACACATAAAAAAGGAAAAACATACCAAAGTTTTAAGACCATTATTTCTGAGTTCAGTGGCATCTTTTATTCTCTTGTCTATATTTCCTATCAATAACAAACAACACATCTATGATCAGAAAAAAGAAAATAGTTACCAATTCTGGCATATTTTCTTAAAAGATTTCATAACTTCCAGATATGTCATATAATACTGTTTTAAATTTGCCAAAATTAACACAATTATATCATTAATTACTTGAAATTCCTTTTTATTGAAATGAAAAGCCAATGGTTATTTAAATGACTGTCATCCAGAAGAAAAGCCACAATTGAGAAATCAATTGCAGGAACTATGATTAGGAGAGCTGCAGGATTTCCACATGGCTGATGATCAGCAGGATGAGGCTAGAGAGACACCACCTGCCTCTCTAACCCGGATGCTGCAGGTGTGGATTTTGTCCCCATCTGTATTTTCTGAGGAGGAATTCGACTTAGGCGCCCCATGGTCCTGTCTTCCTGTGACCAGGGGGTGAGTTTGGTTACCTCTATGATAAGCCATGACACTATAAGAATGAACAACAAAGTGTCAGGTTTATACATGAGAAGTCACAAATCCATACCTTAGAAAAGTAAAAATGCAGCTAGCCCGTGAGAGAAACCAACCAGCTCACTCTCAAGGGGAGAGGACTCAGTAGTGCCAATGGTGAAATCAACTAGAATTGATGAAACTCTAGCTACTGCACCAGGGAAGAAAAAACTTGGGGGCAGACGTCCCAGGATTTCCTCTCATGTGGGAATTGTGCTGCCTCTGTGTGTTTCCTAAACTCCTTAATTTCCCAGAATCTGAGAGCACTGAATGAAACTGATGTGTTAACCACTTTCCACTTTAAACCCAGGGAAGTTCCATACAACACTGAGAGATTTCTTAGTTGCAAGGTCAGCCAAATTCTCCTCTCTGCCTCAGAATACATTTTATACTTTCCACAGACCCACATGTATTTCATAATGACAATTCTAAAGATACAAAATGTTCCATCAGGTTGATGTAACACAAGTTATAGATTTATTATCCTAATGTTGAACATTTATGTTGTTTTTCAATATTTTATCTTTAGATCTAAGTACTAAGATTTTTTTTTCCTGTGGAACAGTATCTACTAGATAAGTTCCTAGAAATAAAAATGCAGGATTTCTCTTGACTTAAATTTGAAATCACCTTCCAAAATGTTTCTAACAATTCATAAAGATATCATCATATTAAGCATGTTTCAATTTTGCTTCAACCATATCCACAATCTTAGCCGCCATAACAACATATTGTAGACTGAGTGGCTTAAACAATAGAAATTTATTTCTTATAGTTTTGGAAGCTGGAAGTCTAAAATCGAGATGTCAGCAGGGTTGGTATCCATCGGGATATGGATTTTGTGTGATGCAGTGCACATCGCATGAGAGGAAACTAAACCAAAAATTGACTCAAATGAAGGCTTAGAATTCTAGCTTATTTAGTATCTTCAACAAAGAACAATATAGGACAAAGGAAAGTAGTTTTAGCCTTAGAAGGGTGGCATATTGTGGGAAGATAAATATTCAGGAGAAACTAATGGAATTAAGGTTTGTGTACAGATTCCAATGGTGCTATCTCTGAACTGACAAAACTCAATCTCTTCTAAAAGTAGAATTTATATCCTGCCTATTTATTTTTTATTTATTTATTTTTATAATAAAAACATGTCATTATTTATTTAGCTGTTAAAGCTCTCGCACTAGATTTTTACAAGCTGGCGAACACTGACAGATTAATTTTCCCACAGAACTATAACCACACATTCCCAGATAGTATAAATATATAGTTGAACTAACTTTAATACACATCACCATTTTATCAATTACATAATAAAACGAATTATCAAGTGCCCAAATATTAAGTTACACAACTCAAAAGGCATATAAAATATTAGGCTGCTCAATTCATTAGCAGAAACCCACATTTTTTTATTTTTTATTTTTATTTTTTGCAAGAGAGGTTGGGAAGAAAAAAATTACACTTCAAACAAAAATAAGTTTTGTTTAAGTATGAAAAAAATTAAAACAACTTCAGTTTAAGTATGAAAAAAATTAAAAGAATTTTGGAATTTATGATTAAGAATTGTTTTAGCTCAAATAACAAAGCATCTCTACCTTTAAAAAATTTACTAAATTAAAGAGCATATTCTATGTGTTTTGCACAAGACAAAGGCAACATTTTACTAATTATACTTAATAGCCCCTTCCCGTTCTTTTTTTTTAGGCCCTTCCTGTAAGTTGCAGCCCAAGAGCAAACATTAAAATTAACTGTAAGGCTTTGTTGTCTGGAGACATTAAAGACATGTGCTTTTATACAATGTAAATTTTCAAAATGAAGGCTTTCCATAACAGAACAAAATGAGATGTATAGAAAGACATTAAATAATCAAAGACTTGATATATTAAAAAAAAAAAAATTCAGCAAACCTGATGTATACATGTATGAATGTGGGAGATGTAAACATAAGGCAAGCAGGCAGACAACCATATAGGTCTAACTTTCTATATGTGAAATGACTGAACGGATAAATAAACCAACTGAATAAACCAGATCATACTCACAGTGTTCATAGTTTCTGGGATTTTAGTTCTATATGAAACCAAAAATATACAAGTATTATGCTGGGTATTTTGGCACCTAATCTTTCTAAATTTCTTATATATTGATAAGATTCTGGCATGGGAATAAATTTAAAGACATAATACTGCATGATTTCAGGAAAAGCCGATTGGTACAAATGAAAAGCACATTTTAAATACTGAACAGCAAGAATCTTTTGCTAAGTATCAAAAGAGATTGATCATAACCCAAACATAGAAGTTGCAATTCTGTCAAGCTTGTGGCCTGGTAAAACCGCTTTCCAATACTCCTGTGGAAGCTTCATTAGACTTATTCACCAAGCCAACATGTTGGCTAATAATGTACAACAAATTAGGTCTTGTCTCAAGTCCTACTTCCAAGGCAAAGGCATCAGACGCTCCAGTTTTATTGAATGCAACCGTTATTTCTATGACCATTGGAGTTTTTGAAGCGCAGCTGCATTTAGGACGATGCTTCTCCAAACAAAAAGTTGCTTGCTGTTAAAAACACCAGGCTGCTTTTGTCTTATGAACTGCATCTCCATATTTCATCCCACCTTCAATGAATGCTAGGGCAACAAGCACCGGAGCTTTCCCAAGGCCTGCAACACAATGAACAGCAATACAACAACCAGGTTCTTCACAAAACTTAATTTTTACAAGACTTAACCAGTCTGGTTGGATGGTGTTGTACTATCATCAAAAGGCTAATCAAGAAAATGGATGCCTTCTTTCTCCACAAGAGTAGTGGCTGTAAGTTGCTTCACATATTCTTACTATGTGGTAACTTCGTACTTCTTAAGTTCCTCCATAAATTCATTTAAGGTCGCATTGGTTGGATTGTGTGTAATAAGAAATCTCATGTTCTTGTATGTGACATCCACAGGAGCTGGACGATTCATTCAAGCCATGTTAATTTAGTTAAAAAACACTCAGTAGGTTTATGAAAGAATTTAAAAATTGAATACAGAAATGATGCAAAGAAACTGAGTCTACTTCAATATACTTCACTTGAAATTCTCAGTGCTTTGAGTATGAAGTTGAAAGTCATGGAATGTGAAATCAACCGCCTAACAAGCAGCAGCAATTCTTCAGTCCAGTAATACTGAGGCAATAGAAAGGAAGTGTACTGTTTACCCCATCCAGGTGAGAACGCTTGTAAAACGCTCTGCAGATCTCAATTCAAAACTTCCATGTCCAGGTTAACCACTCTTACTGGGGCTTCATGGTAGAGTAGTAATGAATTTCTACAGTTCACTTGTCTGCACAGAGGTCGTGCTGTGCCTGGCAGTAATCTCCACTGCCCTTCACAAACTCCAGAAATGTGTGACCAAGAACACCACAGAAAGGAATATATTTACTCATTGAAGATTGTAGCCTAATCATAAAGCGGGTCCGAGGCGGTGGCGACACAGGAGGCAGCGGTGGCGGCGGCTGCAGGGCAGGGAGTGGCGGTAGTTGCAGCATGGCGCTTTGCAGACAGGGACAGGGGCACCAGACTCTACAGCGGAGCCAACCCGCTGTCGACAGAGCCAATATGCGGAGAGGCCTATATCCTGCCTTTAGGTAGACAAGGGGGTGCTTTTTCTGCATTAGCTCTTTTTTATTGCTTTTTGGCATAATAACTTTTATATCAAAGAGCTATATTTTGGGATGACATATTCTGGTTTCCTTCAGCCTCACTCTCATGACCTCATCTAAATCTAATTACTGCCCAAAGGTCTGATCTCATGCCCATGAAGATTTCAACAGAAGAATGTCAGGATACAATCAGTCCATAGCTCCCAGTTTAGAAATTGTGTTTTCTTATTTTTTGACCAATTTTGTGCATATGAAATAATGCCTCGATATTGCTTTAATTTACACTTATGTTATTGTTTATATTTGGTACAATTTCCCATGAGTCATTTGCTTAAATTGTGAGTTTATATGCTTTCTGTACTTAATTACTGGGATTTCAATTTTTGTTTCTCTACACATGAATGAGCTCTTTGTATTTTCTAATATAAACAATCTAGTTTTCAAATTTTGTACAAGTTTTGCCTTAAATCATTGTTTTCCTTTTTATGTCTTGTGTTGCTGTTCTCTTATTTCAGTTCACATGAGAGACATTGCTCTCTTTCGATTGAATCCTACACACACTTTGATTGACCCCAAGTCTTTTCATTTTCTTCATGGGGTCTCCCCCTTCATAAGGACTCTGTGAAGCCCTTATCTTTATTCCTTGTCACCATCTTCTTCTTGGTAAATTTGTTTGTATTTATAATCACTTGGCAAACATCTATTGAGCTTTTATCATAACCTAGAACATTTTGTAGACACAGAGAATGAAAGTTCCTGCCCTCATAGAGCTTACATTGTAAAGTGGTAGAAAAATACAAAAAGTAAACAAGCCAATAAAAATATAATATCAGATAGTGGTGTTAGATAGTTAGGCAGGCATGAAGACAAGGAGCCAAGGCCCAACTCTGTAACCATAGAAATTTCCCTTGAAGACCTTCCTAAGCACCTCTCAGAAATACCTCCCATTTAGGCTTATAAATTATCCCAAATCCTAGAGCACAAATATGATAAAAGCTGCTGGCCTAAAACAGCTACAAATGCATGTACGGGAAGTACTGCCCTTAACTTCAGCCTCATTATATCATCATTATAATATCGTGACTATGTCTGGAAGTTCATGAATTTAATTATAACAGACTAAATTCTAGGTAAGGAAGCACATGTGCAGTAGGGAAAACTTTATATAGCAGCCAAGTGTCAGTCAAGGTGACTTCACATAGGGATCATCTAGGCCCTCCTATCAGGGACCAAATATAACCAGATCTTCCCACCTCTGCATTGTTACAGCTTTCCAGGCTGGAAACCCGTCCTCCCTTTGGAGTGTACTATCTTATCTCTTTATCTCCTCAATTCCATGGAGTTGCAGTCTTCCTCAGTGTGGAGTCTCCTAAAATGTACTTTCAATAAATCTTACTTTTTCTAAATCCAACCAACCTGCAATTCTTTGCTACGTGGGTGGGGAAGAACTGACACAGTCCACCTTACTCCCCTGTCCACCTCCTCCTCCTCTCCAACACCCCTGGGGCGATGCCAGATTTTACCTCACCCTCAGCGGTGACAGTGCTAAGTGCTACTAAGTGAAATGAAAGCAGAGTATGGTCTTAAAATATTCTAATGGGAAGTTTTAAGTCTTTGTTTAAGAGATCTTGACAAGTTGGTGAGACAAGGCATTACTCAAGGTTTATAGAAATGCCATTCATATGAATGCTATTAACAAGGCTATTCTGTGCAAATATTCTGTTATTTTATATGGTTATCAAAAATATGCTAGAGTTAGATGTGGTATACAAAATACAATTGAAATAGTCATCTGGTTTTGTCTGTTCCTTTAACAAAACACTCTTTTTCTCAAAGCAAAGTTAGTTTATCTTCAAGTTTCTTAAGCTTTGGTAGTCCTCTGAACTGACTTTTTTACCCCCAAAGATAAATATTTTAAGTTGTTTCTCTGCTAACCCATGTCATTGTGCTTTCTAGGATTTCTAGTGTGTCTTTTAGATATTGGACATACATGTCCTCCTTTTTAAAATGGCAGGGAGAGAGAAGTGTTCATTTGGAGATCCTCTACATTGACTGTGTTATCAGAAAGGTATATTCAAAGAGTTTCCAAACAGACCACAAGTAAATCCAAAACACAGTGGAAGGAAAGAAAAATTAAAGTTACTACACCATAATTGTTTTTTGGTCAGATCTGCAAAAGAAGTTAGAAGGTGTGTTGTATATTTGAAGTTGTTAAGAGAATAGATCTTATAAATTTTCATCAGAAGAAAAAAATGTTTATAACTGTATATGACGGAGGCTAACTATTCTTACTGTGGTGATTACTTTGCAATATATACAGATATTTAATCATATAGTTGTATATCTTAAACTAATATGTTACATATCAATTTTATCTCAATTAAAAAAGAATAAATGAATAATTTAAAGATAATCTGGATTATTTGTTTTCTTCTGTTTCTTTTTTTTTGTCACTATCATAGTCTGCTACATGTCCGTTTTACTGGGTTAGTCCTGGTAGTGAACAAAGGTAGGTAAGACAGAGACAAGAGTGTATATGATATGATATCAATGGCCTAAGCAAGGTAACCTGGACTTCAAAAAAATGTATGTATGGATATGGATATGGATACATATGTGAAGAAGTCGATTATATTCTCACATCTATATATTCTCTGAAATTAATTTAACATGAAATAAAGCACTTTTGATCTCAGGTCACTGAAGGGTAAACTCTGAGTGAGAACATTTACATAGATTATGATGTTAATGATTTCCTCTAGACTTGTTCTACTTAGAAAGAAGCAGGTGGAAAAACAAATAACTTGAATCAAAAACTAACTAATGCTAATGTATAGATGGCTTGTGGGTTGAATCAATTCCCCATTTTATTTTGGTTGGCTATTGCAGTGCTTATTAATATTATTATTTTAATTTGAAGACCTTATTGCCAGGAACTCTGCTTTCAGTTAATTGTAGATACTTCCTGTCTATTTTTACATTTACTAAATTGCTTTTTAAAGCATTTGGATTTGAGCATGTTGGAGAGGAAACTTCTACCCTCCTAAGTAGGGTCTAGGGACTTGTAACAAAAATAGGTTAACAAGAGAAAAATAAACAGAAGTTGATTAATGTGTATATCTCATACATACAAGGGAACACTCACAAGAAAAATGAAGACCCAAAGAAGCAGCTGTTGCTGAATAGCTTTTATACTAATTTGGAAAAAGAGTAGTAAATTGTGAAACTGTGACAAGACAAAGGGGCTTGGGCTAAGGTAGTTAATGGAGGAAAAGAAACTAAGAAGATAGGGATTAGTTTAACAGTGATTACTTGCAGATTCCTCTGGTGCCCTCCCTAGGCTAAGAGTCTAAAATTCTTTTCTGTATGGAGACTTTATCTCTAGTCTTTAGGCTGAAAGGAGAGAGGATAGAGTGACTTCTTCCTGCATTTGCTGCTTCTTAATTGTCTTCAGATCAGAATATTTTTTAAGTCAAAGGAGTGAAATATTCTGTTTTTTTTTTTCAAGAGCTCTGATACAAATTCATTTGCCCATCAGTGTATGGACATTTCTCAATTGACTACAAAAGATACAAGCACTATGTTTGGTTGGCAAAATGAAGAACACAAAGAGAACTCAAATGTAATCCCTGCCTTTAATGAGTTTAGACTGCGTTTTAAAGAAAGATGCAGCTTTCTCATGTCAGGGAAGGAGAAGTCTCCTGTCCACCACTTCTGAGTTCTTATGGCTAGACTAATAATAAAAATGACACAAGATCAGTTCAATAGGAGAAAAAAAAAACAATTTAATACATGCACATGGGAGATCATAAATGATATACAAAGCAATAATTGAAGCAGGCAAATTTTTATACATTTTAGACAAAGAAACAATAAAGAAATGAGAATTGACAGGACAGGAATTCAAAAAGAAAAAGGGCTTGGGGTAGTCAATGAACTAAGTAACAAATTTGTTTATACAATCTTCTCCGATCTGGATTCCTTAACTCTAGGATAAGGATCTCTCTCTCAGTCCCCCTGAGCAAAGAGGATACTTTCAAAGGGGAGATTTATTTTCTGCACTCAAGGAGACAGAGGCGTGGGATGTCAATGTGCCATTCTTGCACTGAATGCTTTTCATGTAACTTTAACTCAGAATAATCAGTTTATTGTGGGATATGTCGGGATAGCCTGTCCTGGGACCCAACATCACCCCTGAGTTTTCTTTGTATGTAAAGGGAGTACATATAAATTAATTGCTAGTCTCACTCCACCTTTTGACATAATCTACCCTAAGAAAGGTAAAGTGACTACCCGTTTGAAAAATTTGGAACCTAGAGAGTGAAAGCTGATTATACTTTGCTCAGTTCCATTTTCTTCCTTTTGAAGGAAGCTAACCATAATGCTTTATTATTTAGAAACTACTTGGCTCTCATACTATGTTGCAATCTTTAATGGTTTCTGCTGATTATTAAATATGATATTCCCATCTTCCAAATTGATGTTTTGTCTTCTCAGTCTCTGAAAAACTGTAAATTTATTGAGTTTTCTTTATGCTCTCCAGAGAGCATAAATGACAAAATACATTAAAATTTATTGCAAAGTAAACTTGAGATGCACTCTGTGAAAGAAACAGATGTAGTCATGTGAGAGTTTAAAAGAGGTTGTCTATTTTCTGTTGAGGTCTCATTAGAAAAGGTGAAATTTAAACGTGGATTTAAATATGAGTAATATTTGGAGGTTTAAAGAGGACTAGGACATCCAGGTATGAGCCATAAAAGGCACGGAGTCAGGAAAATCCTAATAAATGCAGCACTGAAGACAGAATAGTTTGGATTGGTTACAGCATACAGTAAGTCAAGGAGAACAGTGAGAAAATTAGTTAGTTGACAATGACTGAAAGCCTGTAACTTCAGGGTAAAGTATTAGCTCGATTCTGCTGGAATTTCAGAGCCATTGATGGAACATTTAAGAGCAGAGAAGTAGCCTGATCAAAACTTTATTCATAAAAATAATTTTGGGAGTTATAATACAGATGTTGTCTGGGCTTCTCTATTTCCAGTCTAGCTGCATTCTTAGTACTGAATCTTGATTCCACAGGTCCATGAGAGATGAAATGACATCCAGTGATTCCTATAGATTTGTGAAATTGATCATTTTTTCACATGTCTGTTGGTCATTTTAATGTTTCTTGGGTCTTCTGTCTAATTTTAATTGGATTTTTTTTAATTGGATTGTTTTATTTTTAATTGTTGAGTTATAAAAGTTCTTTGTATATTTTGGATATTAGCTTCATATCAGAGGCATTTTTTGCAAATAATTTTCCCATTCAGTTGGTTGTCTCTTTGTCTTGTTGATGGTTTCTTTTGCTGTGCAGAAGCTTTTTGTTTGTTTGTTTGTTTAATATAGTACCATTCATTTATTTTTGCTTTTACTTCTCTTGCCTTTGAAATCAAATTCATAAAATCTTCTCTAAATCCAAGGTCCATGAGTTTAGTACCTGTGTTTTTTTCTATTCAATTTATTGTGTCAGGTCTTATACTTAAGTCTTTGATCCATTTTAAGTTAACTTTTGTGTATGGTGACAGAGAGTGGTCTAGTTTTATTCTTTTGCATGTGGCTTTCCAATTTTTCCAGCACTATTTATTGAAGGGGCTTTTCTTTCTCCGTTGCATATTTTTGGCTCCTTTGTCAAAAATTTTTTGCCCATATACACTAGGTTTATTTCTGGACTCTCAATTCTGTTCCATTTCTCTATGTGTCTGTTTTTCTGTCAATACTATGCTGTTTTAATTATTGTCACTTTGTAGTATAATTTGAAGTCAGGCTGAGTGATACCTCCAGCCTTGTTCTTTTTTCTCAGGATCATTTTGGCTATTTGAGGCCTTTTGTGATTCCATACAAATCTGATGATTTTTTGTTTCATTTTAAAAAAATGTCATTAGGATTTTGATGGGAATTGCATTAAAGTTTTATATCACTTTGGTAACATGGCCATTTTAACTATGTTGATTTTTCCAATCCAGGCACATAAAATATGTTTCCATTT
>NW_011888937.1:2663137-2664407 GCF_000151845.1 Pteropus vampyrus
TCTCAAATTATCCATATTTATGCTGTGAGTTTATTTCTATGTTACAGTAACCATTGTCTTTTTCTTCTTTTAAAAAAATTTTGACTTTTAACCATTATGTAATATTTAAGTTTATAATATCCTGTTCTTAATAAGCACGTTTCTGTTTCTGTCTGGCTGTTAGTCATCTTATTCATAGTTTGTGTTTTTTGTTTTTTTGTTTTTTGTCCTTTTGTTTTAGGTATTTCCTGTAATGCGGATCTTGTGGTGGAAAACTCCCTCAGCTTCTGTTTGTCTGAAAAGGTCTTTATTTCTCCTTTATATCTAAAAGAGAACTTTGCTGGATATATTATTCTTAGCTGGTAATTACTTTCTTTCAATAGTTTGACTATTTGGTCACATTCTCTCTACTCCACTCCCATCTTGTAAAGCTCCTGCTTAAAAGTTCGATGATACTCTAATGGGTTTTCTTTAATAGATTGCAGTCTTTTTCCCCATGGCTGCCTTAAGAATTCTTTCTCTGTAATTAATGTTTGACAATTTTAATAGAATGTGTCTTGGGGAAATCTTTTTCGGATTTAGAGAATTAGATGTTCTCTTCGCTTCTTGGATTCGAGGATCCAGTTCTTTCTATAGGTTTGAGAAGTTCTCAACAACTATTCGTTCGAATAGGCTCTCTGTTTCTTTCTTCCTTTTGTCTCTTTCTGGCATACCCATTATTTTTATATTGCTTTTTCTGATGGTGTCAGATAGTTTTTGTAGAATTCTTTCATTTATTTTTTTACTTTCAAGTCTCTCTTCTTTCATCTGTGTCATTTCCAGATGTCTGTCTTTGATATCATTAATTTTTTTCTCCATCTAGTCAGTTTTATTCTCTAAGCTTGCTATTACCTCTTCATCTCTTTCATTAAGTTCTTCAGCTCCAGAAGTTCTATTCAGTTCTGTTTTAAAGTTTCAATCTTCTTGGTAAAGAATTCCTGTTGTTCATTGATTTTGTTTCTGAGCTCATTGAACTATTGATCAGGATGTTTTTTCATCTCATTGATTTTTTTTCAGAACTGCGATCTTGAATTCTCTGTTACTTAAATTACATATTTTTATATCTTTAAGTTTATTTTCTGGAGACTTTTACTTTCTTATTTCTCCAACTAGGCAATAGTGGCAATGTACTCTGCTTTTTTTTTTTTTTTTAAAAATTATTACCATTTAGAGTTATCTCTCTTTAGCAGATTGATAAGAGGAAGCTTTTTTTAAAAATATATTCTAGTAGGTGGCACCTAAGCCTCCTACA
>NW_011888937.1:2664457-2666385 GCF_000151845.1 Pteropus vampyrus
TTTTAATAGTTTTGGTGGAGTCTTTAAGGTTTTCTATATAGAGAATTATGTCATCTCCAGTAAGTGACAATTTGATTTCTTCATTCCCTATTTGTATGTCTTTTATTTTTTTCTCTTACCTGATTGCTCTAGGTAGGACTTTCAACACTATATTGAATAAGAGTGGTGAGAGCAAACAGCCTTGTCTTGTTCCTGATCTTAGAGGAAAAGTTTTTAGTTTCTCAGCATTAAGTATGATGTTAGCTGAGGGTTTCTCTTATATGGCTTTTATTATGTTGAGGAAAATACCTCAACATAATAATATGTTGAGGAAAGTACCTCAACATAATAAAAGCCATACAAGAGAATATAAGAGAAATGAGTATAAAAACTCATTTTATTTCTCATATAAGAGAAATGAGTATAAAAACTCATTTTATTAAGTGTTTTAATCATAAATGGATATTATGTCTTGTCAAATGCTTTCTCTGCATCTATTGATATGATCATATGACTTTTATCCTTTAGTTTATGTAGTATTTTGCATTAATTGATTGGTATATCTTGAACCATCCTTGTGCCCCTGGAGTGAAGCTCACTTAACGGTGATGTATAATTTTTTAAATGAATTTTTGTATTTGATTTGCTAGTTGTATTTGTTTTGTTTAGGATGTTTGCATTTGTATTCATTAGAGATATTGGACTATAGTGTGTTGTGTGTGTGTGTGCGCATTTTATCTTTATTAAGTATGGGTATCAGGTTAATGTTGGCCTCATAAACTCATAAACTGAGGAAATATTGTGACTTTTTCAGTTTTTTGGAAAAGTTTGAGAAGAGTAAGTATGAAATCAACTTTGAATGTTTGATAGAATTCACTGGTGAGCTATCTGGTCTTAGTCTTTTACTTTTTGAGGGGTTTTGATGATTGTTTCAATTTTATTACTGTTGATCAGTCTATTTAGATTTTTCAGTTCTTCCTGATTCAGTCTAGGAAGGGTGTATATTTCTAAAAACTTGTCCATTTTTTTCTAGGTTATTGAATTTGGTGGCATATAACCATTCATAGTATTTTTGTATGTCACTTTGTATTTTAGTGGTCTGTATTAAATTTTCCTCTTTCATTTCTGATTGTGCTTATTTGTGTTCTATTTTTTCTTAGTGAGTTTAGCCAGGAACTCATCAATTTTATCAATCTTTTCACAGAACCAGCTCTTTGTTGCATTAATTTTTTCCTATTGTCCTTTTGTTCTCAATTTTATTTAATTCAGTTCTAATTTTTATATGTTTCTGCCTTCTGCTGACTTTGGCCTTCATTTTTTCTTCTTTTACTGATTTTTAAAGATGTAGTGTTATGCTTATTCAGAATTTTTCTTGTTTCTTGAGATAGGCCTGTGATAATATGGATTTTTTTTATTACCACTTTTGCTGTATCTCAAATGTTTCTATATGTTCATTCTCATTTGTTTCCATGTATCTCTTGACCTCTCCTTTTATTTCTTCTATGACTTAGTCATTCTTAAGTGCATGTTGTTTCATCTCCACATATTTGTGTTTTTTTCCTGCTTTCTTTTTGAAGTTGATCTCTAGTTTCAAAGAATTATGGATTGAAGAATATGCTTGGTATAATTTTAAACTTCTAAAATTTTGTTGAGGCTTGTTTTGTGTCTCAACATATGATCTGTTCTTGAGAATGCTCCATGTGCACTAGAGAAGAATATATAATCTGGTGTTTCAGGGTGAAAGGCTCTGTAAATGTCTATTATGTCCAACTGATCTAACGTGTCATTTAAGGTTGATATTTCCTTCTTGATTTTTTTGGATAATATATTCATAGCTGATAGCGTGGTATTTAGTCCTCTACTATAATTGTGTTTGTCAGTTTCTCCTTTTATTCTGTTAGTAGTTGTTTTATATATTTTGGTGCTCCCTGATTGGGAGCATATAGATT
>NW_011888937.1:2668335-2680161 GCF_000151845.1 Pteropus vampyrus
CAATAATTGGATGCTGGGCTAGGGCCCACTGCTAGCTCTGAGAAGATATGAGCAGGCATACTTATGCGGGGATGTGACCAGGTTTCTGACTCAGCTCTCTGCCTGGTAATGGTGGTTGCTAATACAGAGCTATCACCCTTCTGTATTTCAACTATGAGGTTTTCTCTGCCTTTTTCAGTGGGTTCTGCTGTGTGGAATATGCTGATCTCCCAGGCGGGGCTGCTGTGGGTTTCAAAGAGTGCAAACCACCACTCAAAACCTCCCTCCCCTGTGTCCTGCGGGGAGATTTGGGCTGTATTCGTAGCACTGATCTTCAGCACCAGTCTCTGCTTCTTTCTCTTTCCTCTTCCCTTGTTCCTCCAATTTTCCCACCTTCAGATGCTCTGATGTGCAGATCTCTCAGACATGTTTGTGTGCTAGGCTGTTGTTTTCTTTGGGTTGTGGCCGTTGAGTTTGTAATAATTTCAAGGAGAGAGATCAAGAGGGATTCTTCACTCTGCCATGCTTCTGACATAACTCCTTCCACATTTATATTTTAAATTGTCCCTCAAGTGTAATTTTGGTAGGCTACTTTTAAGATTTTTATCTTTATCATCGATTTTCAACAATTTGATTATTATATAAAGTGGGGATTTTTTTGTGTGTTTATTTTGCTTAAGTATCTTTGACTTTTTTTGGTTTGTAGATTTATACTTTTTACCAGGTGGGGAACATATACAGTCATTATTTATTTAAATGTTACTTAAAATTTAAGAAATAAACGTAATACTCCCTTTTTACATATGTTGTACTGCTTGATGTTGTGTCACAGGGCACTGAAAGACACATTGAGAAAGTGCTGAAAAGCGTAAGGGAAAAGACAACTATGCCAATTCTATGTAATTGATAAAGAAGGACAGGTCTTAAAGACCGAATGATTCTTAAACAGAGAAGAAAGCTAATAATACCTTGCTCAATAAATATACCGAATAGACCAAATAGCCAAATAAAATTATTGACTGTCCTTTAAAAGATATAGTAAAATGTATTCTGAGAGTTCTAGTAGCTAAATTGAGGCAGTGGATGATATAGATCTCATTTATTTCTTCTACCTCCAATTTTTTTTTAAGTTAAAAATTATTTTGTATGTGAAGGCATGATAATATGCCAAAGAAGCTCAAAAAGGATAGTCATTTAGAAACGAACTTGGAAAAAGAACAAAAATATTATGCTTAGATATAAAGAAATGACAGACAATGTGTTTTTATAGTTATTAAGCTTTTGAAAAGTTTATATAATAGTCTTAAAAATCTAATAATTAAGCTTATTATGATTTACAAACAGAGAATTGTTACATATAGGAGTTATTTAAACTGAAATTCTCCTTAACTCATCATGGTTTTCATGTTTTTGCCCCCAAACTGAATATGCCTGATTTTATATGTATGTGTATATTTGTGTATATAATATTTAAAAGCTATAATATGGCTCAGAAGTATAGCTGCAGAATCTATGACCACAATTACGCCACTGAGTGGGAGCAGAATATGCCTCCCCAGAATGTGCCACGTTGGCATTTGGATTATTTTGAGCTAAAGACAATCAGATATAATAGACTTAGAAAGAGCTTTTTACCTTCCCCATAACTGTTTATAATAATTTAAACAGAGAACTTGTACCAGGAAGAGAGCTATTATCAGATATAAATACATATATATATATATATATATATATATATGTATATATGTATATGTATATACACACACACTTTTTTTTATTGGAAAGACTTATCTATATGGCTCTTCTTTACTTTCCATGAATTATCTTCCTCCCCTTTGAAGCTCCAGACTACTGCCTCCATTCTTAGCTCAGAATGGTACATAAGTATGAACTACCTGACTGAGAGTCTCATATTTTTATGGGGCTCCCCTTCTTATGAAATTTACTTTTCTCCTATTAATCTATTTTATGTTAGTTTAATTATTAGACCTGCCAAGGAAATTAAAGGGAAAAAAGGAGAAGTTTCCTGCCCCTATACTACAGACCATGTGGTGAGGATGATGGCATCTTCACTGCTAAACACCACATGCTGCAGATTGCACCATTGTTACATTGGACACTCTATGGCCATGCTCTCTACCACCCAAATAGATCTTGGATGCAATTTTTTTGAGTGTGTATGTGGTGAATTTTCATTTTAATTCAAAACCACATGCGTATATACTAGCTACAAGAAATTCTGGGAAAATTAATATCTTATCCTTTTATCTTCTGTATTGGGACAATCTTTGCCTCCTACCAATACTCATATGTATGGAAAAACTTTAAATGTAGAATAAGAGTACTTTGGGTTAAGGTATCGTTACCAATATTCCTTGTCAAAAATGAGTGAAAAGTACTATATATTATCACACTGTTGTTATTAACACTTTCGAATTGCCCTACAAAATGTTTGTTTCAGTTTGTGCTCTAACCAAGACTGTGCACATTCTATATTGACTTACTTTTGACTTATGACTTCAAAAATTACTTATATATATCCAGAAAGCTGTGACTTTTTAAATCCTGTATGTTATACTAAGAACCAAGTGTCTGTTGTTTCTTGAGTCAGCCAAATCTTCCCCTAACAGCTGTGTGACATTGTAAAAAAAAAAAATTCTTTTTTACACTAGGTGCTATAATTAGTAAAATGAGAATGTTGGTTTTAGTATCATTAATGTCATTTCTAACTCTGAAATATTTTCACAAAAACATGACAGTAATAACTCTGCTACTAAAAACACCTTATTTTACATGAGTGATCCCATGTTCTTGTGCAAGCATTTTTATAATATATCACATTTTTAGAAATTTCAATATTTCTTTATGTTTTGTTTATAAGATTAATTGATAAATTTAATGCTTTAAAATTAAATTTTTATTAATATTAAATTTAGTTTAAAGTAAATTAGCTTATGATACATCCTACAATCCTTTCAGGAAATGTTATATATAAGTTTTTGAGATCATTAATACCACTGTTATAATAAACTTTAGTAACATTATCCTGGCAATTTAAGTATATTTTTTGAAATTTTGATAGTATATCTTCATACAAACTTATAAAATTATTTCTTATCCAGCTGGATTTAGATTTTAAGACAGATATTCATTTTCAACTTGCCTGTTTATTCTCAGTAATAAACACTGTTGTGTTTGTGAACATGCCTAAAAATCAATAAGATTATTTCAACAAGGCTGACTAGTTTTCTCCTCTTGGCTTAGTAACTTCCATATAATTTTTAATTTATAGTTTTCTAAGAGTTTGGGGAGCAAAAAATATCCCTCTGTCCTGATCATATCTATTGAAGAATTCCTCAGTTGTTGACCTTCGGTTTCAGATAAAAGTATTTCATACAATCAAATTGTCTATCTATTACAGCCCATCAAGATTTTTTAAAATGGATACCCCCAACAATATAAGCCAAACAAAATAAAACCAAAATGTTCAATAACTGCCAAGAATGAATAAAGTGATTGTTTTTTCTCAATATCAAGAAATTTTCATGAATATAGTTGAAACTATTTCAATTCTCAATTTTCTTTCAATCTTATTTTAACTTCTAGCTGCCTCTTTTACTTGTAGATGTTTCTGTATTCATTGGAATAGAAATTTACAAGCAAATGAGAGGAAATATTAAAGATTATTGTGATTCTATTGAGGTCATTTTATTAAGAAATTAGACATCAATATTGGTCTCTTTTGGTTAGGGTATCAGGGAATAAACAGATAGGCTCTGTAATTTGGATGTTTATTTGGAGAAGGAATATACTTGGTAGTTGGACTAATATTAGGATCATATATTTATGAAGAATCTATATATGTCAGTAACTTTATTTCATTCTTATTCTTTGAGATCTTTCTTGTTTAATAACTTTTTAAACTAATATTATCATATTTACTTTCATTATGAAATGTGAGATCCACTTAATCTGAGTAGCTTTGATCCAAATTCCACATATTTTAAGTGATATGAACATTATTCAAAACCATGGTTACAGTATTCTAAAGCATATCTCTCTGTGCCTGCCTCTCTGATTGCCTACCTCTTAAACCGATTTTATTTATCCCCATTAAACATAGATATTGGTCATATTCTTCAGTTTTCACTGGCATTGTCGTTTGTTATAGGCTGTGAATCTCCTTTATAAATGGAATATTTTCTTTAAGAATTCAAGTGTACTGGTGCCACTTTAATCATGGACTTGATGAGCCATGCTATATTGTTTATATAAGCTCAGAAATGTACATTTATTAAAGCTGGAGAGAGAAAAAAGTTAGCTTATGGACCAAGACTAGATATGTGAGAAGATACTTTTAGTATCCAAATTACAGCCTCAGCTTTGAGTCTGCAGCTCTATATATCTGACATAAATAAAAATGAGATTTGGGGAGGGAGGTAGTTTTGCTTTTTCACTATCAGAAATTACATGTTTTACATTGAATAGAATGTGGTTAACGATATGGAATATGTCCTAAGTGCCTTGAATTGTAACATTATTTTTTTCTTGCTAGTGTACACTGTGTATTGACATATAACCATTTGTGATTCAAGGCATTACCAATGTGAAAAAGTCAAAGAAGAAAATTATTCAGATAAACGTGGTGATGCAAAATATATATACATATTACTTGGCCCACATTCATTTGTTTATTTTATCAATCAATAAAATTATTTATCAGATTTCTAATATATCCTGGATCTCATTTTGTTCAGAGAATAGAGAAGATAAACATAATATAAAACCTACCTACCTTTAAGACACATTTACTGTGTGAAATAGACACGGAAGCAAATAATTATAATAAATTACAGTCTGGAGAGTTTAATACATGATGTCCTGAAAGTCTTGAAGCAGTTCTAAGCTCTAATAACTTCAGAAGTGTAAATGATACAAACTTACAAAATAATCTGAAAGTGTAAGTTATAGATTTATTTAATATTATGCATTTGGTGTAATAAATTTTTATTTTTTTATTTTTGGTTTTAGTCCATCTGATTAAAAATAGCACATTCCGACTAAACAGTTAAAATTAAAATTTTCATGAATATATACAAAATTGAAATGTCAAAGCCTCCAATTGATGTTTATTTTAAGTTTATAACATTCATACTTATAAAGTTAATAAAACTTAAAAATGCATAAAACCTTTTGAGACAGTCTATACTAAAGAAATGCACAAGATATTTTAGAAACTTAAAAGGGCAGGCTACCTGGATGTTGTGACTATTAGAAAAAATGTTGCAGAATAAATTATAGAGAGGACGTTATGAATAGAGGAGATAGCCTGAGGAAGGACAGAAAAATAAGGACAATTTGAGTGTGACACATAGCCATAATCTTCTCATATCCACAGTGTTGACTGCTACTTCCTTCTATTCAATCACCATCATTCACTGAAGACTTTTCCATCTGTCCCAGCTTTGCTTTCCATCACAACTTTGATACTGTTCTCATTACCTTCAAAACCTGTGGGAAGATGTAATCAATAAGAAAGACATTAATTTTTTTCTTCAATTATCCTTTACTACTTTCTAACTTTACCACAAAATTCATACATATTTTGGCTATTTTTGTCTCCAGAAAATTTACCCCTCATGAGCCCTAATATCTTATTCTGACCACCACTTCTTTTCCTCCCTGTTGAACTCAAAAGGCTCAAGGAGATTTTTTTTTTTTTTAACCTTCATGACCTCAATGATGCTACTAATTAACTGACTCTTAAATATTCTCTATCTAAAACATCTATCTACTATACAGAGGAACATAATGGAAAAGGAATGACCAGACAAATAAGATGTGCACCTGACATATCTGATGAGATCTGAGTATCTGGTGGTATAAAAAGATCCCAGTTATGACTGTATATAGGCAGAGAAAAATTACAACTCTCAGTGAATGTTGCATTTCATATATTCTCTTTGAATTAAACTCTTTTAACCCTTAGACTGTAAAAATAAAAGTTCAAAATATTAGATTAATTAACATAATAAAAGTCTTTTATTTTCCTCTTTTCCCTCACTGTTTGATACTACTTATGAGATAGTATTCTGCAGGCATTTGGGTTCATCTGATAAAAAAAAATGTATTTTGGGTCCCTCTAATGCAGAACAGGTCAGATCTCTCAGACAAATGCTAGAACAATGATAGCATTAGAAGTGCAGTTATTGATATGTAGGGCTATCAACGTACAACGTACAACGTACAATCAGTCTCTAGGAGAGCCAAAATTTCCCATCTCAATGGCTTTACCAATGAGTGTGGTATTTGAGCTTTATTTTCTAATCTAGGTGATTTCATTTTATATCTGAGAAGCCAGGAGCTACTAATTTTATCAGTTCATAATTCTCTGTCTCACTACTATGATAAAAAATTTATATTTAATCAAATTTGTCTAGAATATTCCTTACCTTTTATGCTTGAATCTTTTATGGCTAGTAGATATTGAAGTGTTTTAAACTTTCTAACTGAACAGAATTTTTTTTTTTCCTTCAAGTTTTCCCATTATGTATTATGTATTCTAGACACATTGAAAATGTTAGGTATACTTAAAAAAATGTTGATTAACATTCAAGTATTGTTTCCAATTTTTTAAATTTAAATATATTTTCATTTAACATAAGGACACTAATTCAAGCATCAATTACTGCAAAATGTGTTGTACAGCTATAATGTGAGCAATTCTTAAAATTAGAACCATACACACACACACACACACACACACACTAATGCTTATATTTGCCCTTTTTAAAATTTCTATGCCTACATATAAGATTTGCCTAAAACAGAGTTTGCTTGTGTATTTTGATAACAAAAATATTAAAATATTAAATAATGAGTGATATAAGAGCCTAAATATGGAATTTCATATGATTCTAATTGGGGTCAAAATAGGTAACCAGAAGAATAGGCAACAAACAAATAATAATTCATAGTGGTAATTTAGGTCAGAACAAAGAATTGACTCTTGTATAATGATTTTAACTCTTTTAAAATCAAAAGAAAGTAGCAAATTTAAACAGAATTCAGGGAAGAAATAAAGCAGTAAGAAGTATAACCAAGGCCCAGTCAAATGTCACTTGACTCAGCTAAATTAAAGGCTTATCAGTAATTTCAGCTGCTTGTAACTCCTAGAGACTCTAATTCTCAGTCTCTGACATCTTTTTTGCCTGGTGTTCATTTAAAGCAGTTAGACCTGAAAAATCATTTACATGACCTTTAAGAAACAGGATCTGCCCCAAGATGAAAGACAATTGTATTGTTAAGGTAAATAATCCTACCTTATTTCTGCTGTAAGGTTAATCAAATTTTCTATTAGGTATAAAAATATTTTTATTCAGTCACAGTGCCTTTCAGTCATGTTACCTCTTATTCCTTTATGTGGCTGTGATCAATCAGTGTCTTTTAGTTCTCAGACCTCATTCCCACACTGACGAATTCTGATGATACAAGATAGGTAATGAATGTCACTATAGAATTCTACACAAGCTAGACGCTAGGTGTTGTGTATTTGCTGTCAGAATGCAGGTTAGCTCATTTATTTTTATTATAATCTATTTTGATAAAAAGACAGAGAAAGGTGAATATTATTATCTGTAAATACTCTAAAGTGATTATTTATGCATACTTTAAAGGCAATCATTTTAATTAAAATTTTAGAAGTTTTGCATTAGAAATGAATCTGGAGCGCCAATTGCAGTAATGGAACATTATCTCATATCAGATCACCATCTTGCCAAAAACAATTAAAAGCAATAAACATGATTTCTTTTATATGTGGGATATAAAACTGAAAGCAACAAGTGAACAAGAAAAAAAAACAAAAACTCATAGACACAGACAACAGTTTAGTGGTTACCAGAGAGAAAGCAGGGAGGAGAGGAGCTAGATAAGGGCGTCAAAATATATGGTGATGAAAGGAGATTTAACTTTGAGTGGTGAACACACAATACAATATACAGATAATGTATTATGGAATTGTACAATTGAAACATGTATAATTTTATTAACCAATGTCACCCCAATACATTTAATAAAAAAAGTTTTAAAAATATATATACATACATACATATATATTTAAATATCTATAGGCACTGTGGAGGGGCCAAATATAGGCAAATTCTAGAAGAGAGGCAAAAGTTGGAATTTTATAGTTGATGACTTTTTGTCTGAGAATATGGAGAAAGTTTTCCTGTTTCATGACTTTTCATCTAGGTGCAGGTCCCAATTGTTGCCATGGGGGCTGGCTGACACCAATAAAAAAATATTACATTCTTACCGCAATGTTGAAAAATGAAACCTAACCTCTGTCTGGCGATCTTGTACCTATGCAGTACACATGTGTGGGGCAGATTCCAGGAAATCAACTGTTTAGCAGAACTGAATGTAGATTTTAGCTCCTGCCTACCACAAGGGAGAAAGAACTTAGAGTTTGAGTTCAACTCAGTTATTTCAGTTAGACCTGCTTAAACAAGAAAAAAAATCAATACTCTACAGAGCTTCACAGAATCCAGAGAGATCACAGATTCAAAGACTTATCCAAAGTTGAATGAAAGGCAGTGATCACAGTATCTGGACTTTTGAAAAGAAAAATAAAATACCAATAGTAGGTATAGAGTAAGTCCCTTATTAGTGACAACGCTTCAACTTGTTTGCTGCTATCACAATATTACTGATGAGGAAACTGAAGCTCAGTGTAGTTACACAGGAAACCCTGAACCATAAAGTCAACGAGTGATAGAGCGACTATTCTTAGACCGCTAGTTTTGACACTCAAAAATGGAAATGCACCACTTCTGGTAATCTTACATAAGTGTGTAACTGCTGACAGAATTTCCTGAATTGTGTATTCCAAAGGTTATGATTCATGGCACCTTTTACTGGAGGAAAACCTCTAAATATCATCCAACTTTCTTGTCATTGAAGAAAAAAGAAAAGAAAAGGGGTTATGGGGAAAGATATTTCTGAACACATAACAGTACTGATTTTTACTGAATGGCTTGGCTAAATAAGAAAGTCATAACAGAATAAGCATAATAATTATCACAGGATAAGTAATTTTATTGTTTGGATCAAACAAAGAATCACCTTTGGACACTTGAGCCTTGTTAATGTTAAACCCATTCAACTATAATTTTCAATTTACATCCTATGTGCTTTTAAGCACCTTTGGAGTCATCTTTTCCCCACATTCTACTCATTGTAGTACTGTTTTATCCAGATTTGTAGGCTTAGTCCCATTTCAGTTATGTAACTCTGGGGCCTGAGGCAAAAGATATTAAAGTAGATATAGCCTCATAATTAAGGCAAGGCAGCAAGGTACTTCATCCAACAGTAATGGGATATTCTGTTCTAGGGCATCTGTATTAATTCTCACTTCATTTCTGAGCCTTGGCTTTCCTTCTGCATGTCAGTCTTAATGTCTGAGTTTTACTTTGTCCTTTTTCCTAAATTAAAGATACAGTGACTTGTATAACACTGTATTCATGAGTCTCTCCTTTGTTTTTGTCAATCTGTTAGGGTGATAAACACCCTAGGCTCTGTCTTTATCCACATCCTCCAGAACTATTTTTTAAGACACTCTGGGGCATCCTGGGATGATTTCAGCTCTAACTCTCAAAACTAGAACTTACATTGACAACTTTTTTTTTTTTTTAGATATCAATATGCTTTTTGATAGCCACCCAGTGTCTTCTTTTTCTAGTCCTCTATCTGGTTTACTTTTCTGAAGATGCTGCCTTTACAAGTAGCTTGTCAGGTTCTGGCTTTTCCCTATCTAATTTCTAGAATATAAAAATTATTTCCCAGAGTTGTGATGGATATATATACCTTTATATTGAAAGGAAAACAGGTTGTCGAATGAGAAAATTTAATAATGATAACAATAAATCCTGAAATGTGTACTCAATAAATTATAGAATATAGCAATTTTTAAAGCTATTTGAAAATCTCAAGTAAAACCTGAGGTTACAACAAAATGCAGGTCATATTTCTCACCAGTGGCACTGAATTCTAAAAGGCAATGGACATACTGCTTTAAAAGACTTGTGTGAGGCTAATTTTGAATGAAGGCTTCTCTGCCAAATCAGGCTATTCATAATATAAAAGCAAAATAAAAATATTCTCATATTTGTGAAGTTTCAGAAATATTTTAGAAAATACTAAATTAAAATAAAAAAAGAGAATATAAAATACATGAGCGAATTATATTAAAACAGAAATGTAATGAAAGAATAACTAGAATTACAGTTGTTCCAAAGGCCCAGAAAATAAGCTTTTATTTTACTTTTTAATAAGCAGCATAATTTTAAAAAGTGGATAATATAACTAATATTAAAAATAAGACATTTATTTTTATGTAGAAAATTGAAAAAAGAATTTTAATCTTTAGATTTAACTTTTATTCTAAAAGTCATTTGTAAAACTAATAATAAAATATAGAGCACAATTGAGTGTGGCATGATTTTTGAGTAGGAATAGAAATGTAACATAAAAAAATATTCGACCTGATGTATAAATATTTTTTCATAAAATGTTATCGATTTAGAGACTGGATTGTATTCTTAATATATAGTTCTAACAATCCTATTTGATTTTCAATTTAATGGTTACATAATCATAATGTTTGATATTGTTATTATTGTTTTTTGGAATTGACCTGTAGACAAAAACGAGAAAGATGTATAATTGCATAATTGGTGATGTAAAAGCAATGTAAAGTTAGGAATTAGGTTGAGAATAGAAACTCCTAATATCTTAAATTTAAATGACTCAAATCAAATAATATACAAGGAGGTTTAAGTATATTACTTATGGCTGTAAATGAGCATGATAGAAGAATTAATAATATAGCCAAGAAATGATTTGTACTGAATCAATAGAAACTTTGGTGGAATCAATACAATCAAGATATGTATCAGTTTAATATCTGGAATATCAAGCCAATAGAATTATACAAGAATGATGAAAAAGCGTTCATCTCTTGGGTGGAGGACAGAGGGTAGCACGGAGGACAAATATTTTTTCTATGTAATATCTTTACAGATTAATTATTTAGCAAGTGTAATTATTACATAATGTAAATTAATTTTTATGTAAATAGCTTTACATGTAAATTGGTTAGATGTACATATGCTTGGATATATTAACTAATTAATTTTAATTAATAATAAGTGGGAAATTTTTAAAGAATCTCTTTCATATCCTGAGCCTTCAAATTTGTGTAAAAAGGGAAGATTTCTTCTGATTGCAGAACTTCTATGCCTCTCCTATCATAGAGAGCAGGCTCATAATTGACTTGAATTTAAATCTCATTTATGCCATTTACTGGCTACAAGGCCTCTTATTTAAATTGTTTAACTTTATAAAGAGTCAATCATTAATCTATATAATGGACATTATAACACTGACCTCATTGCTCTAGTATCAAGATTAAATGAGATAATAATCTGAAAGGTCTAGCACAATGCTATATACATATGTAGTAAGCAAATGTGTTTATGTTGTGGTTGAAGATATTAAGAGTTATCAAACTACAATGAGGCTCTACTTCACACTAATTAGTATGGCTGCATTGAAAAAAATCAGGGATTTAAATAGATGTGTGTATGCCAATGTTCATTTTAGCATAATATCACAATAGACAAAAGGTAAAAACAAACCAAGTGCCCATAAACAGATGAATGGGTAAGAAAAAATTTGTACATACATATAACGGATATTATTCAGTCATAAAAATAATGAAGTTCTGATACCTGCTACAATGTAGGATGAATCCTGAAAACATGATGCATATGAAATAAGCCA
>NW_011888937.1:2680211-2682310 GCF_000151845.1 Pteropus vampyrus
ATAGAAACTTTGGTGGAATCAATACAATCAAGATATGTATCAGTTTAATATCTGGAATATCAAGCCAATAGAATTATACAAGAATGATGAAAAAGCGTTCATCTCTTGGGTGGAGGACAGAGGGTAGCACGGAGGACAAATATTTTTTCTATGTAATATCTTTACAGATTAATTATTTAGCAAATGCAGTTATTACAAAATGTAAATTGATTTTTATGTAAATAGCTTTACATGTAAATTGGTTAGATGTACATATGCTTGGATATATTAACTAATTAATTTTAATTAATAATAAGTGGGAAATTTTTAAAGAATCTCTTTCATATCCTGAGCCTTCAAATTTGTGTAAAAAGGGAAGATTTCTTCTGATTGCAGAACTTCTATGCTTCTCCTATCATAGAGAGCAGGCTCATAATTGACTTGAATTTAAATCTCACTTATGCCATTTACTGGCTACAAGGCCTCTTGCAAATTATTTAACTTTATAAAGAGTCAATCATTAATCTATATAATGGACATTATAACACTGACCTCATTGCTCTAGTATCAAGATTAAATGAGATAATAATGAAAGTTCTAGCACAATGCTATATACATATGTAGTAAGCAAATGTGTTTATGTTGTGGTTGAAGATATTAGGAGTTATAAAACTACAATGAGGCTCTACTTCACACTAATTAGTATGACTGTATTGAAAAAAATCAGGGATTTAAATAGATGTGTGTATGCCAATGTTCATTTTAGCATAATATCACAATAGTCAAAAGGTAAAAACAAACCAAGTGCCCATAAACAGATGAATGGGTAAGAAAAAATTTGAACATACATATAACGGATATTATTCAGTCATAAAAATAATGAAGTTCTGATACCTGCTACAATGTAGGATGAATCCTGAAAACATGATGCATATGAAATAAGCCATATGAAAGGAAAAATGTATGACTCTATTTATATGAAATACCTAGAATAGGGTATTTCAAAGACAAGAAGGAGATTAGAGGTGACTGGGGGCTGAGAATTACTGCTTGATGTTTATAAAGTTTCTATAAAACTTGATTAAAAAATTTGATTAAAAAATTTAAAAAAATAGAGATGACAGTTGAACAACATTATGAAGATAATTAGTGCCATTGAATTGAACACTTAAAATGGTTAAAATGACAAATATTGTGACATATATTTTACCACAAATTTAAAATATTAATAATGCAATGTCAAAATTGTTGAATAGTACATCTTAAATGGATAAATTGAATAGTATGCGAATTATATTTCAAAAAAGCTGTTTAAAAATATCAAGAGTGATATTCCAAATATTTAATAATACTAAACCATGATGGTCAGCCAATCAGAATGGATACTGGCCATTTCATTGTACTAATTTACAAGCTAAATAGATCAGCCTGGGTGTTACATTCCAGTCTTCTGCAGGAAAATGATCTGAAGTATTTTAATTAAATCTTATCTTACTATCCTTTCAGATGGTCTGCATTTTAAAAACTTGAAAAAAATCACTTTTCATACATTTAGAATAAAGATTCACCAACTGTAGAGCTAAATCTGGCCTGCCTCCAGTTCTGTAAGGTCCATAGGCCCTCTATATAAATGCCAACCTTTCTAAGTTCTACTTTACAGCTTGCTAAGGGTCAACACAGCAGCCCTGCCATGAGGGTCAGGATTTATGAAGTGTGAGACAAGGGGCAGGGGCATCTCAGCAAATGAACATGACTCTCTACCAGGTTCATTTGCTGAGAGGAAGTTGGGCGATGTACACACAGAGCTGGTAATCATAGCAGCAACAGATGAAATATGAGACGGGTAGGTATGAGACAATTCAAACCAACATTCGAGAGCTAATTTACACAGAAATTTCAACAAATAATTAACTAGAATTATTGTCAAACACTCTCATATTCTCCAAAAAATTATAAGTAAATCCTAGGATATCTGAATCAATGGAACATAGGTACTTAGTATGCAGGAAAAATGATTGAAAACTTCACATATATGTTATTATTTAGATAAGTTATTTTAATCAGAGTTCTAGTTCTAATTACTTTTTTATTTTTTTAAAATTGTTTGATGTAAGTTTATA
>NW_011888937.1:2682360-2690913 GCF_000151845.1 Pteropus vampyrus
ACTTGAAAAAAATCACTTTTCATACATTTAGAATAAAGATTCACCAACTGTAGAGCTAAATCTGGCCTGCCTCCAGTTCTGTAAGGTCCATAGGCCCTCTATATAAATGCCAACCTTCCTAAGTTCTACTTTACAGCTTGCTAAGGGTCAACACAGCAGCCCTGCCATGAGGGTCAGGATTTATGAAGTGTGAGACAAGGGGCAGGGGCATCTCAGCAAATGAACCCGACTCTCTGCCAGGTCCATTTGCTGAGAGGAAGTTGGGCGATGTACACACAGAGCTGGTAATCAAAGCAGCAACAGATGAAATATGAGACGAGTAGGTATGAGACAATTCAAACCAACATTCGAGAGCTAATTTACACAGAAATTTCAACAAATAATTAACTAGAATTGTTGTCAAACACTCTCATATTCTCCAAAAAATTATAAGTAAATCCTAGGATATCTGAATCAATGGAACATAGGTACTTAGTATGCAGGAAAAATGATTGAAAACTTCACATATATGTTATTATTTAGATAAGTTATTTTAATCAGAGTTCTAGTTCTAATTACTTTTTTATTTTTTAAAAATTGTTTGATGTAAGTTTATATCAAACCACGTGATGTATTTGAGGTATTTTAAATCTCCTTCGTTGCTTCCCCATGCAAGATAGAGAAATGAGTTTCATATTTTACCAAGTTGGAAAAGAACAAACAAATAGCAATTTTGCTAGTTATGTGATAGATGAACCATCTCCTCCCTGAGTTCACAGTATCACTTTCTTCCATTTGTCCTGCAATGTATTTGATTGCCCCTTCAATGCTCCAAACTCTATTTGGTATCATCCTTTGTATTTGCTCTCTCAAGTGACTACTTGAATGGAAGAAACTGGTATTTCCAATTCCGACAACCACTATTAAGTGCCAACCTCAGGTTCAAATTGTAAACTTGTCACAGGTTGCCATCTTTCTGAAAAAATGGAATGTAACTCTTTCTGCTGCTTTTTAAATTTTGAAAAAAAATTTTCTTTCTTCTCGATGTGAACAAATAATTAACTGAAACTAATATAAAGGACATTTATCTTATTAAAGATGCCTGTAACATGTTCTTAATCAAATATTTGTTTCAAAATAAGGAAAACTCCCATCAGTTATTCTGTGAATAAATAATATAATCAGAAGATTAAATTAGAGATCTAATAGAGAAATACGGAATTTGTAAATTTTAATATGAGATTTCAGAAAGTTTCATCACTATATTAAAAAAATTATCAAAGAATTATGTCGGAAGCCAGCCGACCAAGTCAAACCGGATACCTGAATGGGGGAGCGGGGACTGAGAAAAAAGAGAAGACAGACAGGGTGCAGGAGGGAGAACAGATCTCACAACTGTCTCTCCAAGTTTATTTCTTATGCTTCTCTTTATACATAATCTGTTCCTTTGTGTATCCCAAAATAACATAATAAAAGTAACATCCTGAAGATCGAGGTACAATCGACACTTCCTTTGACACTCCCTTTGACACTCCCTTTGACACTCCCTTCGACACTCCCTTTGTCTATACTTAATCTTCTTCTTCCTGGAATTCCACAGAACCAGCCTTTTCTTTTTTATGCAAGCAGGCCTCCTGAGATAATCCATGCACTCTTTTGAATTTGGGGAGCTTTAGCTCCCTACAGAATTATCTATTATGTTAAAAGTTATAACAAATGCAAGATAGAGAATATACTAAAAGCAGCCATTGTGTTAAGAAAATAAAGCCTTGTTTTATTTTCATCATCATCTCACCTGTCCAATGAGATAAGCACTACTATTATCTCCATGTAGGTGAGTATCCTTAACCAGAACCTATGGTTCTAGACCAGAAAGGTTTAGAAATCTACCCAGAAGATGACGAGTACATGATGTAGACAGATGCAAAAAAGAGGGAACTGATTCAATCTTCTCTAAGAACTCCTTTCAACCCTATATTGTGTGTGCCTTCATTTCTTAACAAAACTCTGATTTATTGGTTTTCTATGTATGCCTGCCATAACAAAATACCACAGACCAAGTGGCTTATGCAACAGAAATATATTTTCTCACAGTTATGGGTTAGGATAGTCACGATCAAGGTGCCAGCAAGGTTAATTTCAAGGGCTCTCTCCTTGGCTTATAAATGGCCTCCCTTTGCACAGAAGACTCTAGTGTCTCTATCTCTTTTTATAGAAGCAGCAGTTAGATTGGACTAGGGCCCCACCCTAGCTGCTTCATTGTAATTTAGTCACCTCTTTAAAAATCTTACCTTGAAATATGGTTACATTCTTAGGTACATTTTGAATCTGGGAGTTGGAACTTCAGTGTATGAACTCGAGGAGAACACAATTCAGCTCATAACATATGATTTTGTTAGAAGATTGGGAATTCCAAATCAAAACCCACAAACAAACTATAAAAAATTCTATATTTTCTAAATTCTCTTGTACATAGGCAGATTATATGATATACTTCTAACTAAAAAGACATAAAAAAACATAGAGGGTCTCTAAATTATGATTTCTTTTTTGACAGCTCCTGTCTCAAGTTTATTTGTACAAATAGTACAGGAGGACAACAGTCCATCACAGACAGTAGCCCAAGGCTCACGCCTGTCCTTCCATCCTCACATCGAGAAACAGACTTCTACTCTGCAGCCTTCGTGAGGGCCTGGCCACCTTTGGGAGCCAGAGCCTGAGCCTGAGCTGGAGGCAGAGTTGCAGCTGCATTCTGGGCCTTGGTTTGAGCTTTGGCCTTGGACTTTGGCTGGCAGAGCCTCCTGAGACCCTTGGCGGTATAGGCACGAGCATGTTTCCCAAGCTTAGGGTGAGTGATGTAGGCAAATTGACTGAGCTTGCAGCTACCACCCTTTGGGATCTTGGGCTTTACCTCCTTTCACTTTACGAGGGCCTTGATAGCCTTAACGCGTGCACTCCTGGCCTTGGCGTTGTTGGTCTGCATCTTCTTCAGGCCCTTCTTGATGTGCTTCTTGGCAAAGCGCATGTTCCTCAGGAACTTAGGGTCCACCCTCTTAAGAGATTCATATCTTTATGATCAGAGTGTCTTGATGCCATTTTGGTGCCATTTTCAGGACTGGTTATGCATGGCGTGGTTCTTGGACTTGGCCATGTGTGCACCGAAGCCCGGGGATCCAGAAGCGCCTGGGACCGGAAGACTATGATGCTTTAATTTATGATTTTTCGACTTTATAATGGTGTGAAAGCATTAAGTAGAGACTGTACTTTAAATTTTGATCGTTTCCCAGGGTAGCGATATGTGGTACAATACTCTCTTGTCATACTGGCCAGCTTCTAGTCGGCTACACAATCAAGAGTATAAACAATCAATACTCTACAGATAATTATTTTGTTTGATTTTGCTCAACTAGGCTAACATACGTGTTCTGAGCTTATGTAAGTGTAGGCTAATATAAGTATACTGAGCACATTTAAGATATGCTAGGCCAAGCTATGATGTTCAGTAGGTTAGATGTATTAAATGCATTTCAACTTATGATATTTTAAACTTACGGTGAGTTTATTGGGATGTAACCTCATCATAAGTCTAGGAACATCTGTAGTTGAATGGGACTTTTATTATTCCCAGCATATATATAAAGAAACAGATAAAGATGTTAAGAAACCTGCACACATTATGAAGCTGACAATGATGGAAGCTGGGATATGCCTTCTGGTGTATAAAACTTCTACTACCCATTAAATGTAATCATGATCAATAGTGTGCAGTGGTGGAACTGTAGGAAGAATAGGAAAAAGAGACAGAAGCAACCCCCTGTCAGTCCTCTCATCGAGTTATGCATTAACTACAGTCTACCTCCTCCTCAAGACAAAATTACTTATTTAACTTCTTAACACAAGCCACATAAAAATCTTTACTAATGTATGGGGTGTGTGTGTGTGTGTGTGTGTGTGTGTGTGTGTGTGTGTGTGTGAGCATGCGCACATGCGTGCATGCGCATATACAGCATATGCCCAGAAAGATTTTGATTACATAGAATAAGGTAAAATTTACATGGTGTGATTTAGGTATTTCTGGAAGTGTCATCAGGCCCAAAATACCTCCACAATGTTAACTTTACATTACTTGTATTTTTTGTCATTAAAGAAAAATTTCTGTGGGTTAACGTTCTGTGATTCCTTTGTATACAGAAACATATTTATGTAATCATACATTATCCAACTACCTATTGATATTTTGTGAGATTAATTTACCATTTAGCCAATAAGCACTTTTTTTTTTCATTGTAGCCAACCTTCATTATGACAGAAAAACAAATGACATGACACTTTGCAAGGACAATGTATTAGGTAGGAATCAAGAAGGAGTTACTAGTGACTAAAGTAGAATCTGTGAAAATGGTAATGTCATCCCATCAAACCTCTGTGGAAATCATGATGTCCATACAGAGAAGATGCTCCCTCTGTTCTTGGTGCTTTCTGAGCTCTACTTCCTTGTAGCTCACTGGGACTTCACAGAGAGTCTGGGAGCAAATTGCATCTCGCCTTTTTTCTGTAAAGTAGAGTTAAGGGTGAGGACAAAAGTATGGAGAGCTACACAGGAGAGTGGGCCAGATGAGGGTGGTTGAATGGCTCAGTTATAGAGCTCTCCAGTAAACCACATAAAAGAGTTACTAACAGGGAAGTTGAAGTGGAACCAAGAAGCTTGCCTGCCAATTACTATGATTCAGGGTTTAGGGTTACCAGGATGGAGCAGAAAGAAAGAAAAACCACTTTACCCTTTCCAGTTAAGTACCCTGACACAACCACTATTAGAACCCACATGCAAAAGAACATATGCCTTATGTCACTTGCTGTAAAATATACTAAGAATAGAGTAGTAGTGAGACAAACATTGTACTGGTTATAGTGAACCATGTTGTATATTTCTGGGGGGTTGAATTTCCTGAATTCCTTTTCATATAAAGACAAAAATATCAGTTTTAATTTTTCACAAGTGGAAAAGAACAAATAACACTTTCGGCTGGTTATATGACAGACACATTTACAGCCCCCTGAGGAAAATGGGCATTTTATGAGTACTTAAAAGCACAAAGGAGTGTTTTGAGCAGTACTATTGAGGTAGGTACCTGGTGAATATAATCAAGTTAGAAGTTTTACGAAGAATTTGTTTAATAGAAAATACTTCATTGAGATTGGACATGTGTATAGGGATTAAATAAATAGGTAGTGATGGTGGTAATGAGGGTTGTATGTAGAAATCACAACAAAGACTAACATATTTGAAGATCGTGGAATTAATAAAAGACATTGATTGAGAACAGAAGGAAATAAAGTAGAATTATAATGAGTAGCTAAATGATGCAAGGAGAGATGTAGAGGAAGGCAATGGCAATATTATAAAGAAATTTATGTTAATGTTAAAAATGTTTGTCTTTTTCTTAAGGGAAATGGAAAGCCATTAAAAGATTTTTGCCAATGAAGTCAGGTAATCAATTTTGCATTACAATGATTTTTCTTGTTTCAATATTTTAAAAAATGAATAAAAAAAGAGCTTAAGAAAAACAGCTAGGAGACAATGACAGTAGCCTACATAAGAGATGAAGAAAGCTTGTTGACTAATGATGATAGCAGAGAAAAATACAAATTTAAGAACTATTTTAGTCTCCATCATTGTACTTGGCCATTCATTGTATATAAGAGTGAAGGGTGGTATTTTTGTTTCTTGTTTGAACAGCTGGACTGGTGTTTCAAGATAGGATAAAACAACCTTTTTAAAAAAAAAGTTTATATGTGTTGAGTTTGAAATTCTGCAGAGTTTTCCAAGGTCAGATGTTGAGTAATGATTTGGATTTAGAGATTTTGAACTCAAAAGAGCATGCTGACTCAGATATATACATTTGGAAGCCATTGGCATATAGAAAATAAAGCATTATAGAAGAGATTTTTAGAAAAAAATTACAGAGTTTAGCAAATAAGGGCCTAGGATATAGCCATAAGCAACTTTCTCATTTCACAATGGTTATAAAGGAGGTTGGCAAAGGAACCCAGTGACAGTAGGAGCTAGACAGTATGTAGAAGTAACAGAATAAAAGTGTTTTGGTAATCAAGGAATGGTCTGCTCTGTCAAATATTGCTCAGGTATCAAGTAAGATAACTGGAGAATGTTTTTTAGCTTAGAGATCTGGGCTTTGATTTTGAAATTAAAGAAAGAGGGTTGTAGGGTTAGGGACAATATCAAGATATATGCTGTTTAGAAAGTGAGCATAGATATGAGAAAGACTATATGTTGCTTTCCCAACAGCTAATCTATATACCACCTCTACATGTGTGTACATACACACATACACATTTCTTCTTCACAAACCTTGCTGTGTATGAGCTTGTGACCAAATTTTGGTTATAGAGTCAAGAGTGAGTGCTTGCTAGGGAGATTTCTTCCTTAATATAAAGGAAATGCCAAGGCAAAACATAATTCTTCTCTGAATAAATCATGTTTGCCTATAAAATATAGAACTTCTGTGACCATCCAAGGACCAAAGGAGAGACATTGCTGAATGTATATATCAAGACAGAAAGTGCCTAAACACTGATGACATTGTTAAGCGATTGACTTAGCCCCTCAATGCAACCCTATCCATTATATGAGTTATAAGACCCTTACAGAAAAAGTCACTTATAGTAGGTTCTGTGATGTTCAGCTAAAAATATCCTACGTGACACAGAAGGTTGGAAAATGGAGATATTAATTCTTCCAGAAAATTTTTATGTTGAGGTGAAAGATCAAAGAGAACCAAGATGAAACCAGTATATGTAAGTTTAACACTTTTTCTTTTTTCTTTCCTTTTTTTTAAATTTTCTTTTCTATTTCCATTTATTTCCTTCTTTTTTCCTTCCTTCCTCCTTTAATCCTTCATTTTTTCCTTCTTTCCCTTCCTTCCCTTGCTCTTTCAATCTTATTTTTCCAAAAAGTGAGAATTAACTATGTTTGAGTATTAATACTATTGGGAAGGAGCTGGAGAAAGAAGTACTGAATGAAGAATGAGCAGAGACGATTAGAAGTAGAGAATAAGAGAAATGATGCTAAAGTGCTGAAAAAATAATAGGGGAGATGGAACACTAACAGAGGACATGAGATGATGTTAGAGGGGAAGTGGTGGTGGATGGTCTAATCCTTGAGAGGTTGTGTGGGAATGGACAGTAAGATCTGGAGCACATATACATCGTTGGTGTCAGATAAGACAAAAGAAATCCATCTTTTATGGTAATAGGGAGGAGAATGGGTGGGGTTAGAATCTGGTAGTTTTATACATTTGAAAGTTAGAATTTATGATAATTATAATCTGATTACTTCTATTTATTATCTTAAACAGGAAGTAAAATTAACTGCTGTGACTGATAGATAATCAGAGACACTATAGAGATGAGCAAGGAGAACAGAGCTGAATGGCAAATTGAGTTTAGAGTAGATTGTTTACTGAAGGCTTACGTCAAAAAACTCAGTTTAACTCTAGGTTGAAATGGAGGTTGATTTACGAGGAAGGGGAGACTGAGGAGATAGGTAACAATGGGCAACTCAGAATTGGCTTTTTCTTCATTATCTTGTTTGTTGAGGAATGGCATTCATAAGATGTCTTTGGCAGATAACAAAAATGAAGTTCTATATGTCCTTTGGAATTTAGAGTAAAAGATGTAAAGAGAAAGCTATATAGTATAAAAATTAAAGATGTGTTGATTTTAAACAGTACACGGCATGAGATTAATTCTTAGGAAAATATTACATTTCATGTGCTTTAAAAGAGATAGTACAGTCTCTCTGACTCATATAGAAAGGCACTTTATTGTTTATACTGGATATTTCAGGAAGCCATATTATATAAATCTAGGCTTCTCCTCATCTCAAAGAGAATGTCTTTAATTTTATGTATTAGGAAAATCCAATTAATTGATTATAAAATTATGAAAAGCTTTCTTTTTTGGGTTTTGGGCTTTACAAAGTAGAATAAAAGTGTTTTTAGTTAAGAATGATTGCAATGAGATTCGACAAACAAAAATAAAACTTTCAAGATTAACTGATGAGCTTTTTCTTTCTTATGAACAGATGTTGGAACTAGATGTGGGTGGTGTTCTGCATTGGTATAAAAATGAATAACAATTATAGAACAAAATCCAAATGTAAGTTTTTGTGTGCAGTTAAGTAAATCTGCCCTTAAATTTAGTGATTAGATGCAGAGAAAGAAATGTGAAGAGACTATTTATCTGAATTGACTTCAAATATATACAAAGAGAAGAAAGATATAAATCATGGTGTATGACATAAGCAGACAATTTCCCACAATTTCAGTAAAATAGCTAAAAGTTCAGAGATTTAGTTCATTTAAATAGACAATTTACTGTCAGTATGATATTTGGAGAACAATCAGATAAAATAATGTTTTTGAAAAAACTATGAATATATAAAAACACATTGCGTCATTTAATTTGAGTGATGAAGACAAGCAACCATGGTTTGAGATTTATTGTGATTTTTCCATAGAATTTGAAGTAGACAAATGTTTGTCAAAAAAAAAAAAA
>NW_011888937.1:2690963-2698851 GCF_000151845.1 Pteropus vampyrus
TTGGTATAAAAATGAATAACAATTATAGAACAAAATCCAAATGTAAGTTTTTGTGTGCAGTTAAGTAAATCTGCCCTTAAATTTAGTGATTAGATGCAGAGAAAGAAATGTGAAGAGACTATTTATCTGAATTGACTTCAAATATATACAAAGAGAAGAAAGATATAAATCATGGTGTATGACATAAGCAGACAATTTCCCACAATTTCAGTAAAATAGCTAAAAGTTCAGAGATTTAGTTCATTTAAATAGACAATTTACTGTCAGTATGATATTTGGAGAACAATCAGATAAAATAATGTTTTTGAAAAAACTATGAATATATAAAAACACATTGCGTCATTTAATTTGAGTGATGAAGACAAGCAACCATGGTTTGAGATTTATTGTGATTTTTCCATAGAATTTGAAGTAGACAAATGTTTGTCAAAAAAAAAAAAAAGTAGCAACTTGTCATAAAATATAGCATTTCTAGAATGACCCAAAGACAAAACATCACAGCTTGTTGAGGAAATCCACATAGGTCCCAGGAGACCCAAGAAAATATGTGTGTCAAGAAAACAGGTGAAGAAGATAATGATTTATCTCTGATGATTGTGACATTGTTGTTGCACAATTCCAGCCCACATAGTTGGTCAGAAAAAAGAATTCATAATGTAAATATTCTGAAGTCAAGATTTATAGATTTTTAGTTGGGTATTGATTTTCTTTTGGCATGCCAACAATTTCACATATTTTTTATTTTTAATAAAATATTCTTTTTTTTTGGTTAATCAGACCATTGTTTTTCAGTTAATAGTTAGTCATTTACTATATTGTCTATAAATGCGTATTTAACCTTTCTTGAAAATGAAGTCATCTTTTAAATGATAACGATAACCAAAGTGAACATAGTTCCATTAAGAAAATCAACAAAAGCAATTATTTAGGTTAACTGCAAATTTAGCTGATTCTTTTGAATCCATGTATTGTCTGTTAAAATGAGTACCTGAAAATGTAAGATATTTATATTTATTATTAGAAACTATGGTACTTTTTAAAAATTAATATAGTCTTAGTGATTTGTAACTATACCTTATAACCATTGTTAACGATATAGCAGGAGACTCTGAAAAGCAAAATCTTTTGTGCTTTTGGAAATACTATTAATTTTTTCTAATTAAAATGAATAGATTTTCCATCTCAGAAGAATAAGCTAATAATGGTGACTCAAACATGGAGATTTGTGTGTATATGCATCAACTATAGAATAATTAATCTTTTCTTAGTTGTGTGGGAACTTTTGTTTTGTTTTCTCTCCCTCATTGTTAAGCTCGTATTTTAACTGGTGGATCACAATGACATTTAAGGTTCCTAGAAATTAGCATCATTTCAGAACCAGGATCTAGTAATCCCTAAACAGTCTCCATATTTACGTTTTCACAGCGAATGGTAAAAATACAATTATTTGCTAAAATCTCGGAAGATGTGTTACCACATGTACTTTGAGCTGTGTTGTTTCCTCAGTGGGCTGTCATTTTAAGTAAGGTGCTCCAGTCAGTAGACTGGGTGCAGTTGGAAACCTGGGAAAGAAACCTTGACTCTCTTTGGTGACTCAAGTCAGGCTTCTAGAGACTACATCTAGAGCTTTCCCAGTTATATAGATGGAGTAATATTTGAATAAGTATGGCAGTAACCGCCAAGGCCACTCTCAGGCTTGATAATTTGCTAGAAGCACTCAAAGGACTGAAGAAAGCAGTTATATTCATGGTTATATTCATGGTTATAATTTATTACAGAGAAATGTTAGAGATCAAAATCAGCAATGGGGAAATATGTGTAGGTCAAGTCCGGGAGCAGAAGCTTCTAGGCACCCCCTTTCAGTGGAGTCTCATACTTAGTTCTTTCCAGCAATAGTGTGTGACAACATGTGTGAAATATTGCCAAAGAGGAGTTCACCCTGGTATCCAGGCTTTTTATCAGGGGTCAGGCATATAGGCCTGCAGTACCGACAGTGACTGGCCTCAGCTATTTGACTCCTCCCTTCCTCTCATAGCAAAAAAAACCATTTGCCCAATGTTAAACTTAAGGATAAACTCATCTGGTCAAACTGGTAAATGTTATTTCTCAGGAGCTAATCAAAGACCAGTCCTGAAAATATACTTTCTTTGGAATGTGCAGGATTTGAGCAACAGAGGCCTACTGAGTTAACCCTTTCTTGCCTGATGGGTTTCTTATCTATTTTATTTTTAGCAGCACCATAATTGATTAGGCATAAAAAAGAGCCCTGTAGGTTAAAATATCTCCATTCTTGCTTCCCATTAATCACTCTCCTTGTCTCTGAAGCATCACAGTTGGCATTTACCCACTGCTACTCTAGCATTCCATTAATCCCAGCTACATCAGAGAGCCACTCTCAATGATGTCACCTCCACCATTATTCCCATCCTACAAAGAACAGCTACCAGAGATGCGTTTAATAATATCAAGCTCCCCACACTAATGTTTTTCTCAATAACTTAATAAAAAGAGAGAGTACACTGATCTTTCTCTGGGGACTTAGTGTATATTTGTGTAGGTACGTTTTATGGGGAGGCTGTTAGCAGTTCACACATAAAAGCTCTAGTCCATCACTTCTATTTCTCTGAGCTTTTGGATTTCATCCTCTACATTAGGCTAGGGAACTTCTAGCATCTCAACCTTATTGAAAGTTGGTCATTATTGAGGTCAATTTCCAATCAATAAAAGCAGTTGTTTGAGGTTTTTCTTATTATGGAGATAGCATAATAATTCTGGAATCTCTAGTAAACATAGCCACATTAATAAACTCAAAAAATTCAATAATATACTCCTTACTCTTCAATCCCTTGGCCTTCATTCCCATACATATTCCACAGGATTTTACTGTAATGCATTAGTAATATCTTGTACCTTTTTGTAGTACATCTCTTTCATCTTAGATCAGGTTGGGCATTTATCCCTCTGTCACATAACAACTCATTATAGTTACAGAATTAGAAGTAATAAAGAGTTGTCAGAGTGTGTCCTGAGAAGAACAGGCACTCCTTTACAAACTAATTTGTTTAGATGATCTTATCACATGGTCGTCAAATTACAATGAACTTAGATATGAGATTGCAGACTGCCATCTTGGCAATAATATCTCAGAGAGACTCATGAATTCAAGATTCTCCATGTTGTCCCAGGATACACAGATATCCCTGTTCTAAGGATCTAGTCCTCACTTGTTGCTAAAATATGCCCTTATTTTCACATAAGAAGCATAGTAAGGTTGTGAATTCAACTTCCATTATAAATCTGTCACCAGCAAAGTGACCTTTGGGCCTGGTTTTCATTTAGGTTGGACCTGCTACTAAAACAACTAAGGGATCACTTTAAGGCCACCATGGAAACATTCAGGGCCTCTGATAGTGATTTAGACTGAAAAATTAAAATTTTGAGCTCTATATTGTTTCCTTCTTTCAGTCCCCTAGTGCATTCAGAAATAAAAATCCCACTCTCAGGTCCTTACAGACTCATTACTGCCGTAGATTAATGTGCACAAACCACTTGGTCTGCTTAGGTACTTCTTTTTTTCTTTCAATATATTAACATAGTAATTAGGCATTTATATAATTTATGAAATGATCACCCCAATAAATCTGAAGTGCATCTCTAATATTCAGCAAATGTGTTGGTTTGGTTTTCTTATCCACGCTATGTCTTTTGATTAGAGCATTAAATCCATCGTTTTAAAGTAATTGTTGATAGATATGTAGTTATTGCTATTTTTTACTCATATTTTTTATCTTTTTTTCCCTGCTTCTTAAGGAAGTCTCTTTAACATTTCTAGTACACATATGACACCATACATAGTTATTACAATATGATTGACTATATTCTCTATGCTGTATTTTACATGCCCATTGCTGTTTTTATAACTGGCAATTTCCACATCTTAATTTTTTCCCCTTTTTTATCAGTCTCTCCAAACTCCCTCCCATCTTGCAATCATCAAAATGTTCTCTGCATTTACGGGTTTGTTTTATTTTGTTTGTTTGTTCGTTTATTTATTTATTCTTTTCTGTCTTACTTACTTCATTTAGCATAATACCCTAGGTCCTCTCATGTTGTTACAGAGGGCGAAATTTTTTCTTTTTCATGGCTGAGTAACATTCCAGTGTATAAATGTACCACTCCTTTATCCATTTATCTATTGATGTACACTTAGGTTGCTTCCACATCTTGGCTATTATAAATAATATTGCAACAAGTATAGAGATGCATATGTCTTTTCGAATTAGTGTTTTGAGATTCTTTGGATAAATATCCACAAGTGGAGTTGATGGGTCCCTCTTTGTTTCTTATTATAGCTTTTTATTTAAAGTCTATTTTGGCTACTATAAGCATTGCTACATCAGCTTTTTTTCATTTCCATTGAAATAAAATATTTTTTTCTTCCCTTTATTTTCAATCTGTGTGTGTCTTTTTATCTGAAGTGGGTCTCTTATTGGCAGCATATATATGGGTTTAATTTTTTTCATCCATTCAGTCACCCTATTTTTTTTTTTTGAGCATTAAATCCATTTACATTTAAAGTAATTATTAATAGGTGTGTAGCTATTGCTATTTTATTATTCGTATTTTTTATCTTTTTTTTTAAGGAAGTCTCTTTAACATTTCTTGTAATACTGATTTGACGATGATGAACTCCTTTAGCTTTTTCTTTTCTGGGAAGCTCTTTATCTGTCCTTTGATTCTAAATGATAGCCTTGCAGAGTAGAGTAATTTTGGTTGTAGATCTTTGCTTATCATCACTTTGAAAATAAGTGTGCCAATCCCTTCTGGCCTGCATTTTTGTTGAGAAATCAGCTGACAGTCTTATGGGAGTTTCCTTGTAGGTAACTAAGCCTTGCTGCTTTTAAGATTCTTTTTGTCTTTAACTTCTGACATTATCAATATGCTGTGTCTTGGTGTAGGCCTCTGGGTTCATCCCGTTTGGGACTCTGTGCATCCTGGGCTTTTATGTTTATTTCCTTCACCAGGTAGGAGAGTTTTTCATCATTATTTCTTCAAATAAGTTTTCAATTCCTTGCTCTCTCTCTTCTCCTTCTGGTACCCCTATAATGCAAATGTTGATATGCTTAATGCTGTTCCAGAGGCCCTTTAAATTATCCTTATTTTTTTTCTTTTTGCTGTTATGATTGGGTGTTTTCTGCTACCTTATTTTCCAAATTGCTAATTTCATCCTCTGCTTCATTTAATCTACTGTTGATTCCCTCAAATGTGTTCTTCATTTCAGTTATTATATTCTTTCTTTTGGACTGGTTCTTTTTTATGTTTTCTATCTCCATTTTTATGTTTTAAATCTCTTTGTTAAAGTTCTTACTGAGTTCTTTTACTCTTCCCCTAAGTTCTTTGAGCATATTTATAACCAGCATTTTGAACTCTGCACCTGGTAGATTGTTTGTCTACATTTTGTTTTGTTCTTTTTCTAGAGTTTTGTTTTTTTAATATGAGATATTTCTTTTTCTTTCCATTTTGCTGCCTCCTTGTGTTTGTTCTATGTATTAGGTAAAGCTGCTGTATCTCCCAATCTTGGTAGGGCTGCCTTATATAGTAAGTGTTCTGTGGGGCCCAGTGCCACAGTGTCCTTGGTCACTGAGCCGAGTACTCCAGGTGTGTTCTTTGTGTGGATTGCATATGCCCTTCTATTGTAGTTGTGCCTTTATTGTTGTTGGCACATCCATGAGCGTGATTGGCCCTCAAGTTGATTGGCTATGGGGACTGGCTTTGACTACAATGGAGAAACTTTTGTGTAGAGGCTGACTCTACAGAGCAGGATTTGCTTTAGTGGGGCTCTGCTGCCTTCCAGAGATTACTTTTGGATGTGTAATTTGTGAAGGTGGTTGGGCAGTTCTGGTGTGGTATAAAGCCAACTACTGGTTGTGTTGGTTCTGAGGCCTCTTGGGAGAGTCTCTGGTGTAGACCAAGCTGCTGCCTGTGCCTAGCCCAGGGCCACCTGTTATGAACTACAGAGTGATCTATAAATGGATGCCACTTATGATGGTTTAAAGGTGCCTAGGAGAGCTTAAACTGTGAATTGAGGTGGGCTGCCACTAATGATGGGCTTGCAGCTATTTAACAAGAGGTATGGGAGCATGATGAGTCCAAAAGCTGCTTGTTGGGGTTTTTGAAACTTTTAGGAAATTTTGTAGCATGAACCAAGACAGCCTGTTTGTATGAAAAACCCACTGGAAGCTACTTGGGTGGACTTGCAAGTTGGGTGGGGTGGGTTCCCAGGAAATCACCAGGGCAGGTGAACAATGTTAGCCAGGTTGATGGAGATTCAGATAGGTACCCACTTGCACTGGTGGGAGGAAGGCTCAGCAAAGAAACAATGGCCTCTGCCTGCACTTATTTTTGTGAGAATGCTGCCCTCCAGCCCTTATCCTGAAGGTAGATAATTCAATTAATCTCCATATGTCTCTGGCACCTTTCAAGCTGTTGCCCCAGAGGTGAAGCTCAGAGTGAGTGATTCTATCAGCAAGTAGATCCATGTGTGGGTCCTTTTGGAGGAATACCTGGGATTCTAGCCACCTTTCATCTCAGCCACAATCTTTGCTGATTTTCACTGCAAGAAGTTTGGGGACTTCTTTTCCTGGCATTGGAACCCTAGGCTGCAGAGCCTTGTGTGGGGCTGGGACTCCTCGCTCTTCAGAAGGGGCCTCCACAGCTGAGATATCCTTCCTGTTTCTTAACCACCACACATGGGTTTAGTACTAACCCTTTCCATATCTCTGCCTTTTCTACCAATCTCAATGTGGCTTCTTCTGTAAGTCCTTAGTCATAGGACTTCTGTTCAGCTAGACTTCAGGCAATTCTCAATGAAGGTTTTTCTGTAGTTTAGTTATAATTTTGAGGTGGACATGAGAGAAGGCAGGCACAACATTTACATAACTCTGCCATCTTGACCGAAGTCCCAAAGTACTTCCATTTTAATAGACACTTGGTTGGCAAACCACAGTTTGCCTAGAAGGTAGGTTTAATCCATTACCAGACCCTTTTGCAAATGGCCTAAATGGTGTTCCCATTGAGTTAATACTTGCCAGAAGTATATAAGCTATATTAATTGTGTTTTGCATAAAATTGCCAAAACACAGTAATGGGTATATAGTGGTATAAGACCTGGAAAAAATTGATATATTGTGCTTTTTATCTGTGAATGGGAAAGCCATTTTTAGTGGGTGACTGCCATTTGAAGACTCAGTTGCATGTATACCTGAATGTTGCATTGTATTGTACAATATGCATATTATTGTTTGTGGTTGCATATGGCAATGAAGTGTTTGTTTTATATGAAAAAGACATCTGTTATGTACAATTGAAATAAATTTTGCATTTTCTAAAAAAAAATGTCATTGTATGCCATGTGTCATTGTATGCCATGTGCTATTGAAATATCATTTTTCATTGCATTCAAAACCAAGAATTGCAGCAGAACTAGTCACAGAACTCATTTTGAGTTTGTTTCCTATAATCATTCCTGGTACCAAATATATATCAGTCATATTATCCTAAGAAAAATTACCACATCTACATATCTACCATGACATGTACAAATACACAAACATATTAAATAAATAAGTGCTATTGTTAATATGTATGGTGCAGATTATTGATATAAAAATGTTTTTTTCTTTAGTGCTTAAGACACTTATTTCCTGATATGATTTCCAAACCAAGGTATCTGTAAACATCCAGGACCTACTGAATCTGGTTATCTGACATAGGATAATTAATGTCAACTGCAAAGTTAGGGATCAAGCTCACACAGACCACCTTCCTTTAGAATACCAAGAGTAAGTTCAGGTGGTTTGCAAAAGAACCCTCAATTTTAATAATTAAC
>NW_011888937.1:2698901-2702318 GCF_000151845.1 Pteropus vampyrus
CTTGCAGCTATTTAACAAGAGGTATGGGAGCATGATGAGTCCAAAAGCTGCTTGTTGGGGTTTTTGAAACTTTTAGGAAATTTTGTAGCATGAACCAAGACAGCCTGTTTGTATGAAAAACCCACTGGAAGCTACTTGGGTGGACTTGCAAGTTGGGTGGGGTGGGTTCCCAGGAAATCACCAGGGCAGGTGAACAATGTTAGCCAGGTTGATGGAGATTCAGATAGGTACCCACTTGCACTGGTGGGAGGAAGGCTCAGCAAAGAAACAATGGCCTCTGCCTGCACTTATTTTTGTGAGAATGCTGCCCTCCAGCCCTTATCCTGAAGGTAGATAATTCAATTAATCTCCATATGTCTCTGGCACCTTTCAAGCTGTTGCCCCAGAGGTGAAGCTCAGAGTGAGTGATTCTATCAGCAAGTAGATCCATGTGTGGGTCCTTTTGGAGGAATACCTGGGATTCTAGCCACCTTTCATCTCAGCCACAATCTTTGCTGATTTTCACTGCAAGAAGTTTGGGGACTTCTTTTCCTGGCATTGGAACCCTAGGCTGCAGAGCCTTGTGTGGGGCTGGGACTCCTCGCTCTTCAGAAGGGGCCTCCACAGCTGAGATATCCTTCCTGTTTCTTAACCACCACACATGGGTTTAGTACTAACCCTTTCCATATCTCTGCCTTTTCTACCAATCTCAATGTGGCTTCTTCTGTAAGTCCTTAGTCATAGGACTTCTGTTCAGCTAGACTTCAGGCAATTCTCAATGAAGGTTTTTCTGTAGTTTAGTTATAATTTTGAGGTGGACATGAGAGAAGGCAGGCACAACATTTACATAACTCTGCCATCTTGACCGAAGTCCCAAAGTACTTCCATTTTAATAGACACTTGGTTGGCAAACCACAGTTTGCCTAGAAGGTAGGTTTAATCCATTACCAGACCCTTTTGCAAATGGCCTAAATGGTGTTCCCATTGAGTTAATACTTGCCAGAAGTATATAAGCTATATTAATTGTGTTTTGCATAAAATTGCCAAAACACAGTAATGGGTATATAGTGGTATAAGACCTGGAAAAAATTGATATATTGTGCTTTTTATCTGTGAATGGGAAAGCCATTTTTAGTGGGTGACTGCCATTTGAAGACTCAGTTGCATGTATACCTGAATGTTGCATTGTATTGTACAATATGCATATTATTGTTTGTGGTTGCATATGGCAATGAAGTGTTTGTTTTATATGAAAAAGACATCTGTTATGTACAATTGAAATAAATTTTGCATTTTCTAAAAAAAAATGTCATTGTATGCCATGTGTCATTGTATGCCATGTGCTATTGAAATATCATTTTTCATTGCATTCAAAACCAAGAATTGCAGCAGAACTAGTCACAGAACTCATTTTGAGTTTGTTTCCTATAATCATTCCTGGTACCAAATATATATCAGTCATATTATCCTAAGAAAAATTACCACATCTACATATCTACCATGACATGTACAAATACACAAACATATTAAATAAATAAGTGCTATTGTTAATATGTATGGTGCAGATTATTGATATAAAAATGTTTTTTTCTTTAGTGCTTAAGACACTTATTTCCTGATATGATTTCCAAACCAAGGTATCTGTAAACATCCAGGACCTACTGAATCTGGTTATCTGACATAGGATAATTAATGTCAACTGCAAAGTTAGGGATCAAGCTCACACAGACCACCTTCCTTTAGAATACCAAGAGTAAGTTCAGGTGGTTTGCAAAAGAACCCTCAATTTTAATAATTAACCAGAAGAACTTAGAGAACTCACTGAAAGCTGTTATATTCATAGTATAATTTACTACATGGGAAGGATATTACTCTAAAATCAGCCAAAGAAAGAGATGCAGAAGACCCATCCTGGAAAAGTTCCAAAACATGGACGTTCTAGAAGTCTTCTTCTCATGGATTCATAGACAGGATTAATTACTGCCAGCAATGATGTGTGAAAATACACACAAAGTATTGTCAGCCAGAGAAGTTCACCCAAATCTTGTTATCCAGAGTCTTGATTGGAATTCCATCAAATAGGCAAAGTTGATTTTCTAAGTCGCTGATCTGTTTCTAGACCCTTAGGAGGTCAAATCATGCCATGCAACCCAAAGTCCTCACCATGTTATCATTATTAGACTAAGAGCCATAGACAGAAGAAGACTACTATTAGTCATGATATATTTCAAGAGCTCAGACTGATCTTCCAGAAGCCAAGAACAAAGGTGTCAGCACCAAGCTAATCAAGAAGAGAAGGTTTCGGTGGTGAGATGCCCAGTTGAAAAAGCACAAGGAGCCATCATAAGAATGAATCAGCAGGAGCCAACTTTATTGCGGGGAGTATGTGCTTCTGTGCTAGGGGACCACAATATCGGCATTCTGCCACACGTGTGTAATACAATAAGTTGAGTCATACTTACATAAGTTAGGCACAGGAGCCCTGCTACATTAATGTAACATTTTAAATCCGGAGTCTTATCCCCAGCCACGAGCCTAGATCAAAGCCAGACCTAGGGAGACCCACAAAAGGCTAGACTTTTCTTTAGGGAAAGCTAATTTTTTTTCCTACATATGGAGTTCAAGATGGGTCTGCGAAATGATCCAACTAATTTGGACATAGCTTGCTTAGTACTGGTTTTTAAACTGGCATTTTAGAACCACTATCTCAAATTATATATCTTTCCTGTCCTACCACAATCTGGGTTTCAGTATAATTTGCTAGAAAAAATAATATTTGATTGTATAAAAGTAAGTTTGAATACTGTCCCTTTTAGTCTTTTCGTGAATACTTAATTACAATCTTTAAAATTAATGACATGTTGATATGTTAAAAAAAATGCAGGGAAAATATGGAAAATGGAGGAAATGTACAACGTGTGCATTTAAAAAGGAAATCTTGTTAATTAAACCATCTGGCACATTGTCTTATACATAGTAGTTATTTCCAAAATTCACATATCACATTGGTTTTCAAAACAAAAAGAATAATTTAAATTCAAAGATATGCCGATGTTTGGATAAATCATGTTTTTATTTTAAAGCAAAACTTATGTTAGAACTAGTGATCTTAGAAATTATCTAGGCCAATGGCAAAATGATTAAATTAGGACCTTTAGACATGGAATGACTTTGCTAAACATTGCATTTTGAATTGGATTTTGCATAACATAAACCTCACTATATTGGCTTAAGCAAGTCAGGTTGACTTCTCATGAATGAAGAACTCAGGAGGCCAAGCCCAAAGTTGAACCAAGTGTTCAAGGCAGCCATTAGCACATAATAGAATACACAGATGTCAAATTATAACGTACACCTGAAAATTATATAATTGTATTAACCAATGTTACCCCAATAAACAATAAAAAAATAAAGGAAATAAGACATGGAAAAAAAAAA
>NW_011888937.1:2705043-2710014 GCF_000151845.1 Pteropus vampyrus
GACATGACTGTGCTGGGTATCTAGCGATAATGCTGCAGTCCCCACAGGCAAGCACTTAACATTGATCACGATGCTGGTGCTGAGACCTGCTCATCAACCTTTCATGAATTACAAAAATCTCAAGTTTGACTTGCATTTCATTTTTAATATGATTTCAAAATGCCCTGAGATGCCTCAGCATGATAAAATCTTATTGGAGTTTGAGTTGTTTTTGTTGCAATTCTGAACAATCAAATGCATGGAGTCACCCCTGAGTGACTGTGAAACCATGACATTTCTAAAGAAAATGTTGAAACTCTTTATAACAATGTCTTAAGGGCTAGTCACATCACCAATTCCACACATATGTATATATTTTTATAAACAGTAGTCCTTTTAATTTAAAATCTTATAAAATCAGACATATTTTAAAGTCTCCGTATATTACTATTTGGTATCTAATCTTACTTTCTCATTTGAAACACAGAAAATATTTGATAGAGTTCAATTCTTTTAAATTTCAATTATTTCCAAAATAGTGGTATGTAATTTAGTTGTGATTTGGCTCAAAAGAAATCTAAAGATTAATCATATAGGCTATTTAATTGGCCTCATGGGTTTTATTCTTGAAAATATGCATTATTATAAAAATGGACAAAGCACAAGAAGAGAAAGAGGTACCAGTGGATAGTGGAGAAGCACGGGTCTGGATTAGAAACGTCTATCCTCAGTCTTACCCATAGCATTCACTAATGTCTGTTTTCTTATTTTTTAATAAAGATAAATCATAATTCCCTCTCTCTGACTTCATTATGACATTTTCCCTTGAGAAACAAGAAAAATGTGTATAATAATATACACAATACATATTATGCACATGACAGAAATTATTATTGTTATTATTATTTGGTGAACAACTATTAAACATACTTGAATAGGCATATTATCCAATTAAAGGCATATTATCCAATTAAATCCACATCCAAATTTAACTTATTTTTTAATAACCTAAAAATTCAAGTGAAGAAATATGATTTTTTTGCCCAGCTATCCATTCATTGCATGTACTATAAGATAATGCTTAAATTTATGAACATCATTGTTTGTGGCATACATTTGCTCTAATTCTATAGCAAGTCACCAGTTTACCAATTCGCTCCCTCTGTTCTTGCAAACAGTACAATTTAGTTTGAGTGGTCACAATCTTGCCTCAGGATGGGTCCAAGCTAATTATTGCAAAGTAGTTCACCTGTGGTAGTGATTGGTTAAAGAGTAAATGTTTGACTTAGCACCTGGAAGAGAGAGAGAGAGAGAGAGAGAGAGAGAGAGAGAGAGAGAGAGAGAGAGAGAGAGAGACTGAGACACTGAGACACTCCTGGGTTCTTGATGACATCAATATGCCAATAAATCAATCATTTGACTTCTAATCTCTGTAAAGCTTGTTAAGTAAAAAATAATCTTGTGATTTAAGCCAATATTAGCTATGTATTCTGTTCCTTGTGACTGAAAGCATCTGACATTAGTGATATTCTGATTCTACTACCTTCTAGTCAAACTGTGCTACTTCATTCTTGGCTTTCTTGGACTGATGAATATAATCACCTATGAAAGCCTGCAGTGCTCTTTTCTCTTTGGCATAGTGACTGACTGACAACTTTTGAGATGATTACTACTTTATTAGCCTGGATCCCTGAGTGATGATGATAAGCAAGATGGTATCATATAGCATGAACAAGATATACGTCTTTGTTACTGTGAGCAACATATATCTTGTACTTTGTTACTGCGGTGTAAACTAGTTTGACCTGAAACAATATTAGTGTTACCAGGCAATAGGTGGCCCCTAAAATGATATGTTAAGATTCTAACTCACATACCTTAGAATATGACCTTATTGGAAATAGGAACATTGCTTATTAATTAGTTAGAATGAAGTCATACTGGAGCAGGATGGACCTTTAATCCAATATGACTAGTGTCCTTATAAGAGGGAAATTTGAACAAAGACATACACGGAGAATGCTACGTAATGGCAGAGTAAGAGACTGATTTATCTCAAATGCAAGCAATGAAACACCAAAGATTGCCAAGAAATCACCAGAACCTAGAAAGAAATAAGGGAGGAATCTCTTCGACAGGCTTCAGAAGGAACATGGCCTGGCCGATACTTGATTTTGGACTTTTGGCCTCCAGAATAAACTTTTGTTTTTCTAAGTCACTTAGTCAGTGATATTTTGTGACACGAGCCTTAGGAAACTAATAAAATCAGATAAGCCAGTGCTGCTATCTTTGTTATTTTTGCTGTTATTGTGTCATTTTATATTAACTTTTTGTAAAAATATTAATTATGTACAAAGGCATAATGGTCGTGCCTCCACACTGGAAATTCTTTTAATAGGACTTAGGAAATGTACTCACATAGATGATCCTTAAAGAAAACCAATTTTTAAAACTACTGTAAGTGGACATTGAGAACAGTGACCTACTGGGGGCTCACATAATAAATTATAGAGAATTAGTAAAATTTATTCCTTAAAAGGTAGAATTTATCAGTGAACCCATCAAGGCCTGGTGCTTTATCTTTTGGAAGGTTATTAATCAATGATTCAATTTCTTTAACAGATACAGGCCTATTGAGATTATTTATTTCTTCTTATGTGTTTTGACAAATAGTGTTTTTTAAGAAATTGGTCTATTTCATTTCAGTTATCAGATTTCTGAATATAAAGTTGTTCACAGTATTTATTATCCTTTTAATGTCTATAATATCTGTAGAATATCTCTGCTTTCATTTCTGATATTATTAACTGGTGTTTTCTTTCTCTTTTTCTCTGTTAGCCTAGCTACAGATTGCTTTTATTGATATTTTTGATATCAAAATATTTTCAAGGAATCATTTTTTGGCTTTGTTGATTTTTTTATTGATTTTATGCTTTCAATTTCCTTGTTTTTTACTCTAATTCTTATTACTTATTTTCACCTACTTACTTTTAGATTTAATTACCTTTTTCCTTTCTAGTTGACTTAAATGGAAACTTAGATTATTGATTTCAAATATTTCTTTTTTAATACAGTTAATATTTTTTCTATGCTATAAATTTGCCTCTAAGCACTGTTTTCACAGCATCCTACAAATTTTGATAAGTCGTGTTTTTGTTTAACTTAACAGGCATCTAAACTCAGAGTGATTCATCCAGACCCAGAATCTGTGGATATGGCCTTTCTCAGCCTCCTCCAAGACTTAGGTGACTTGACCAAGATGAATGAGAATAAGATACAGTCACATCTTTTCTAACTTTAGACACAATTAAGGTGAAATTCCTCTATTTAAGACCATGATTACAAAATAGTGAGTGCATATAATTTATCTGGACAGAAATCAAGAAATTAGAGCTTGGCAGAACATGATATGCTCCTACTTCTTTCCTTCGTTTCTATTAATTTTGATAAATGACTTTTATAACATTTTATAAAACTCACATTTTCCAGCTGAAAGATACATCATTTGGCAAATAACTAATATGCCCTCTAGTCTTAATAGACTAGAAGTCAAAGGGTAAATTTATTGGCATATTGATGGCACAGGATAGGCTTGAGAAAGTAAAGAAATTATTTAGTCATTGATTAATGTTTTACAGTTTACGTGCAATAAGGATTGATTTTTTTTGTTGATGTTGTAAATTACGCCACAAAGCAGAACCAGGAAAAGAGGGTAGTAGTTAGTGAAATAATGTGATTTCTCCTTAATACAATAGCTTCCTTTTGAAATACCATACTTACTATTATGTGAATGAAAGAACATTCCTTAGGTAAAATGAGGATGCTATTCTTGCATTGGGTGGAACTTTGGTCTAGAAAGCTTCTAAGGTACCATGGAACTTTAAAATTATATCATTCTCTAAAAAAGACTCGACAGATTCTTTAAATTGGAAATCACTCAAAGTGAAAGGAACTCTACAGTTGGAAGAATCTTGAAAAGAGCATTTGTGGTCTCATGGAAAGACTTAGATCCAACTGGCTCTGGGCAAGTTTCTGTAGGTTTCAGAACTAAAATTTCAATTTCATCATAAATTAAACTAATAATATCTACCTTTCAAAGGTTAATAAGTGATAAAATTGCAGTTATTAATTATAAATTAGATAAATGGTAATATAATAATTTTTCTTCAAATAAGCAAATACCAAGGTATTATAATAAAAAAAAAAACCTAAACAATGGATTTATAACTCTGCTGCTGAGATGAGGGAACTATTAATGGCATTCACAACTTCCTTGTCTCTTTTAGGCACAGAAACTCTACTGAAGCAAAGGGAAACTTCCTTGTTTTGTATGTTTGTTTATCATACAATTTTTGCTATTGCTTTTTCTGTTCTCCCATGGCAACGAATTATGTAGAAACAATGTTAGAGTGAAGACAGACTAAAAAAAATTAGTAAATAACATATTTATACTTCTTTCCAAATAGCCAATAGATGCACACATATGACTCTATTCCCCAAATTTTCTGAAGCCATCATCCTCATCTCAATCACTTTATCTATCTATCTATCTATCTATCTATCTATCTATCTATCTATCTATCTATCTATCTATTTATTTATCTATCTATCTATCTATTTATTTATTAACACCTACAGCACCTGGTTTTCCTAGGTGGTCTCCCATCCAAGTACTAATCAGGCCTGACCTTGCTTGGCTTCCGAGATCAGACGAGATCAGGCACATTCAGGATGGCATGGCTGTAGACTCAATCACTTTATAAGCAGTGGTGAATAGACCAAAGAAATAATATCATCCTGATCAGCGTCTACTACGGAACAAACTCTGCCCCTTTATCTCCACTTTTTAGTATTCTTGTTTAAATACTTCATTGATATCTGTATAACTCTCTGTAAAACATTTTTCTCTCTAACATCTCTTAAAGTTTTTGATTTGACTTTGTACTAAACAATTCAAACCCAGGCTAGGCAATATTTTTATCCTTAAAGTTG
>NW_011888937.1:2711160-2716423 GCF_000151845.1 Pteropus vampyrus
TATAATTAGGGAGGTATATGCACAGAGAAAGAGTCCAGGTGAAGTTACTCTGTGTATTACTATATATATATTTTTTATTCAAAACTTCTATCTGCAAATCATAACTCCTGTTTGATGTCCAAACATATGTGGACCCCTCCTGAATAAATATTTAATCTTATGTTCTTGTTAATTCTCCTCTAAGCCTACACTATTTACATGGCCTTTAAGAACTTGCTACCATCATGCTAAAAAGAGATTTGGTAAAAAAGAAGCTGAAGAAGAGTAGAAGAAATATAAAGTTTTTTTTTTTCCTTTCAAGAGTTAGCCTCTTTATGGGATTGCTTTTTCAACATCCATTTTATTTGGCCAAGAGTCCTCAGAGGACCTTGAGCTGACACTAACCTCTTCATGTAAGTGCATTCACTTGATAACAGCCTGAAGAGTCACAAGTAAATGTAAGTTCCTTATATAACATCTCCAGCAGCTCTTGTGATCAATAATCTCCCTCACCTCCCAGGACCTTCTCCTGTACACTTTTTAGATAAGACTCCCTAAAAACCCCTTTCATTTGGAACATGTTTCTTTATCTCCCATATTGGCTGCCTTTTTGTGTGTTTTTCTTTTTCTTTTTTCTATTTATTAGGCAGAACTGCAATGCCTCTTGGTCTTAACAGAATAACTCTATGTAGTAAGTGTCCTGTGGGGCCCAGTGGTGCAATGTTCCTGGTCACCTGAGCCTGATGTTCCAGGTGTGTCCTTTGTGTGGGTTGTATGTGCCCTCCTAGTTCTAGTTTGAGTCTTCATTGCTATTGGCATGTCAGTGGGAGGAACTGAGCCTCATGCTGATTGGTTTTGAAGACTGACTGTGACTATAGTGGAAGAGCTGTTGTGCAGAGGCTGACCCAACAAAGCAGGATTCCCTTTAACAGGGCTCTGGTGCCTGCTGAGTCTTCCCTTTGGGTGTGTTGTTTCCGGTGGTAGCTGGATGGTGTTCTGGTATGGTCTGAAGATGGCTACTGGGTGTATTGGTTCTGGGGACTCTTGGAAGGGGTTCTGGTGCAGGCAAAGTTAAGCTGTTGCTTGTGCCCTGCTTGAGGTCATTTTTTATGAGCTATAAAGTCATCTGTAGATGGTTGCCACTTGTGCTGGGCTTGAAAATTTCTGGGAGAGGCTAATCTGTGGAATGAGGCTGGTTGCTGCCAGTGCCAGGCTTGGGACTGCTAAGCAAGAGTTTTAGGCACAGTGAGGCCAGATACTGATTGTTGGGGAGTTTTGAACCTTTGAGAAATTTTAGGAAAGTCTGCAGCATAATCCAACACATGTCATTTATGTGGAAAAGCCACTGTCAGTGGCTTGGGTGGGCTTGAAATTTGGGCATGGCAGGTTCTCAAGGAATCACCAAGATGGGGTGAATAGTGTTAGCTTGATTGATAGAAACTCAGATATGGAGCCTGCCTGATCCTAAAGGATAAATGGGGGGAATGCTCAACAAAGGAACAATGGCTCTGCCAGCACTTTTGTTTGGGAGAAAGTTTTCCCTCCAGACCTCACCTGAAGCCCCTTTTCAGTTTCTCTTCACATGTCCTTGGAACTTTCTGACCTTCTGCTCTAGGGCTGGAACTCAGAAGAAGTGAGTCCAACAATGAGCAATTCTGGGTGCGAACCCTTTAGGAGGCATACCTGGTACTCTAGCAGTCTTCTGTCTCACTCATCCACAATCCTTACTGGTTTTCACAGTCAGAAATTATGGGAACTTCTGTTTCTTACAACTGGAACCCTGGCTGTGGAACGTGTTGTGGGGTTGGGTTCCCTCGCTCCTCAGGGGGGACCTTCACATCCGAGCTATCCCTCTTGATTTTTAACTACCACACATGGGTATGATACCAGCCCATTCTGCATCTCCACCCCCCTCCTACCAGTCTCAATGTGGCTTCTTCTGTATGTTCTTACTTATAGGACTTCTGTTCAGCTAGATTTTAGTGACTCTCAATGACGGTTGTTCTATAGTTGTAATATTAATGATCATAAGACAAGGCTAACACTGTGTTTACTTATTCCACCATCCTGGCTAAAAGTTAATAATTTTTTCTATTTTTATTTCCCAGGTGGTCTTTTGTTAAATCATGGCTTACCATCTGGCATCCAGTGCTCCACTTAATAATTGTTAATATAACAAATTCATAACATCTCTTTATCATATAAAGTAGAGGCTAACCCATTTACTCTATGCATATTTTCTTTTGGAACTCATCTAAATTTTTGTCTGGCTCTCTTAGGCTTCAGGCCCACCCCTCTCGGCACTGGTCAGATCTTTAATGCACAGTCATTGAGAAAAATAAGTCTTCAATTCTGGAGAATCTAATAGGTATATGTCAACATACTCTGAGAATAAAACAACTTTTACCCTATTGTAAAGTCAAACCTTCATCAGGGACTAAAACTTTAAAGTTTCTTCCTGCAAGATTTGAAGAGAGAAAACAAAATGAGAGTTTATGATTTCCCTAAAGGCCAATAGAGATCACTTTGGGCCAACTAAACTAGGAAATTTTCTAATTTTCTACACAATTTGAAATCCATTAATAAAGACTAAGAAGATTTGGAAAACCAAATATCTCTTTCAGACCATTAGTTTGGAGAGTATGTTAAACAGGAAACTAAATTTGATTAATTAGGGAACAAAAAATAATTTCAGGTTTTTTTAGGTAAACTTTTAAAATATCTTACCAATTCTGTGAAAAAAAAATGTTTTATTTGTATTCTGTCCTGAAGAATTCACATAATCCTATTCACATATGTTGCACAAGAAATAAATTGTCCTGGGTCATCATTATTTTTGATGCCAGGATAGCACACAGTTGTAAGCACAGCGTGGGTTTTTGTTTTTTGTTTTTTGTTTTTTGTTTTTTCTAATTTAATGTTGTTTTAACTGAAAAATTAGGGATGTTTGTCAGGCCATGATGTGGTTCCATTTCTTAGAGTTCTCCTGAATAGTGAACTGTTAAGAGAGGATAATTCCCAGGATTCTTTTATCTGTAGGTAATATTAGAGGCATTAAAATCAGATGTGTAGTATAATCTATGTTTCAAAGGCACTACATCGGTACTACATTTGGCTCATTCCCTTGGGTAGGCTTCTGAAGATGGCCTACCCAATGCACTACATTTGGCTCATTCCTTTGGGTAGGCTTCTGAAGATGGATATGCAGATTCAATGTTTTTCAAACACAACTAGCCTTGTACAATGGGTGAAACCTGACACTTGAAGTCAGATCAATATTTGGGTTTACTGTTTTTACCTAAAATCTGTATTTTCCTAGTTTTTGATTGTATTTTAAAAAAATTGTTAAGTGGCATATTAGAAACTCCCTTACAAGGATTATTTTATGTGTCAAATTATTAATATGGCATGGAATATTAAAGTAAATCAGTGTGCAGATGCCAATTATTATTTGGAAGAGTCAAAACCACTCATCTCTCATATACCAAAAATTCTCTACCTATTGTCCTTTTATAGGACCTATATTTCCCCATCATTTACTGGGCTAAATTATCAAAAGTTACATTTAAAAATATAGTCCTAATGTTTAGAAGCAATGATTTTACAGCTATTGCAATAAATCAAATAATGAGACTTTTATACTATTAATATTCATTGACTATGGCTAGTTTGTAACACAATTTGTAAATACGTACTATAAAATTATCATGCATTAAAAAAAAAAAAGACAACACAAGCCAGGTAGAGTTAAGGTTGTAAACTAGAAACTAGTGTCCAAGGAAACAAGTACCAATTATTTTTCTCAGATGTATACTCTATTTTTTAATATTTAAGTCAAAATTAATGATTAGGAGATCTCCTAAGAAAATTTGGCACCTAACTCCTTTAAATAATTAGATTAGAAATGTGGAAAGATGTGCCATGGTTTCTAGAGAGCAACCATTCATAGAAGCTAAATATCAGGTACCACTAGATGTATACTCTAATTTTTCACTATTCTCACTGCTACCTCTTACTTTTACATAAAAGTAAATTATCTATCTGGTTTCTAGACTAAAGTTTCTTAACTTCAATTTGAAATTCACTGAAAAAAAATTCTAATTGAGCCATGTATGCCAGATATTAACCACTCATAAAGTTTTATGTCTAAAGCCATGTAAGTAAATGACTTAGCAGTGTTTATAGAGTCTATCTGAGATTTTTATGTTAAAGCATTGTAGAAAAATTTTTCTACATTGACCACTTATTAAAATATCTTATGATGAGACTGGGATAATGTACGGCATGGTGAACTTTCAATATTTGTGTCAGGTACATGGCCACAAAAATTAAATATACCAGAAGAACAACAGACCAAAAAAGGGAAGAAGTTGTTCCTGGGAACCAGAGTTCATACAAATAACTCAGGTGTGCAGAGATCTTACATTGGAAATTTGTGTCTAGTCATAGACCCAGAGGTGCAGTGTGGAAATGAATTAAACCATTGCCGTCTTCCACTGTGGAAGGAAGAAGAAGTAAGCATGGAATTCAGATTTATAAATAAAATAGAGCAACTTAAAAGCATCAGTGTAAAATCTCGAACTTAAGGTAGAGACCATGTAGCCTTGGGGGTAAGGAAAATATCTAAATAATAAAACATAGAAAAGTCCTGATAGATTCAGTAGTAGCCAATTAGCTAACAGAATAATTAAAGAGCCTAATTTTTTTCCTTACGTGTAGAGCAGTCATTCTTAATATTTGGAATGGCAGCCTTGAAGTGAAGAAAGCTGGTTTTCTAGTTTCAAGAAAGAGATGTAGTTTCACACACTTGGAAAACTATTCAGAAAAACAGGAGCCAGGGCCCACACGCTCCTGTATTAAGACAATCAAAACTATCTCCACACAACACACATGCAAATCAGCTTTAGTGATTTCAATTGTTTAACACAAGTCAAAAATGTGTCCATGAGGAAGACAACATGGAAAATGAGCTGTCTGTAATAGTTACCTTTTCTTATTTCTGCTTCATGTTAAGCAGGGTTTCTCAATTTCAGTACTGTTGATATTTGGGCTAGATAATTCTTTGGGGTAAAGTAGGGCTGTCCTGTGTATAGAGGATGTTTAGCAGCATCCCTGGTCCCTATCCACTAGATGCTAGTAGCACTCTCTTCCCTCTCCCCTCATCACAGTTATGAAGATTAAAAAGATCTCTAGACTTTGCCACATGTCCTATGGGGGAAAATCACCTGCAGTTGAAAACTGTTGATGCAGAACACAATATTAAATAAAACCCAGGGTACATTAC
>NW_011888937.1:2716473-2721858 GCF_000151845.1 Pteropus vampyrus
AAGCCAGGTAGAGTTAAGGTTGTAAACTAGAAACTAGTGTCCAAGGAAACAAGTACCAATTATTTTTCTCAGATGTATACTCTATTTTTTAATATTTAAGTCAAAATTAATGATTAGGAGATCTCCTAAGAAAATTTGGCACCTAACTCCTTTAAATAATTAGATTAGAAATGTGGAAAGATGTGCCATGGTTTTTAGAGAGCAACCATTCATAGAAGCTAAATATCAGGTACCACTAAATGTATACTCTAATTTTTCACTATTCTCACTGCTACCTCTTACTTTTACATAAAAGTAAATTATCTATCTGGTTTCTAGACTAAAGTTTCTTAACTTCAATTTGAAATTCACTGAAAAAATATTCTAATTGAGCCATGTATGCCAGATATTAACCACTCATAAAGTTTTATGTCTAAAGCCATGTAAGTAAATGACTTAGCAGTGTTTATAGAGTCTATCTGAGATTTTTATGTTAAAGCATTGTAGAAAAATTTTTCTACATTGACCACTTATTAAAATATCTTATGATGAGACTGGGATAATGTACGGCATGGTGAACTTTCAATATTTGTGTCAGGTACATGGCCACAAAAATTAAATATACCAGAAGAACAACAGACCAAAAAAGGGAAGAAGTTGTTCCTGGGAACCAGAGTTCATACAAATAACTCAGGTGTGCAGAGATCTTACATTGGAAATTTGTGTCTAGTCATAGACCCAGAGGTGCAGTGTGGAAATGAATTAAACCATTGCCGTCTTCCACTGTGGAAGGAAGAAGAAGTAAGCATGGAATTCAGATTTATAAATAAAATAGAGCAACTTAAAAGCATCAGTGTAAAATCTCGAACTTAAGGTAGAGACCATGTAGCCTTGGGGGTAAGGAAAATATCTAAATAATAAAACATAGAAAAGTCCTGATAGATTCAGTAGTAGCCAATTAGCTAACAGAATAATTAAAGAGCCTAATTTTTTTCCTTACGTGTAGAGCAGTCATTCTTAATATTTGGAATGGCAGCCTTGAAGTGAAGAAAGCTGGTTTTCTAGTTTCAAGAAAGAGATGTAGTTTCACACACTTGGAAAACTATTCAGAAAAACAGGAGCCAGGGCCCACACGCTCCTGTATTAAGACAATCAAAACTATCTCCACACAACACACGTGCAAATCAGCTTTAGTGATTTCAATTGTTTAACACAAGTCAAAAATGTGTCCATGAGGAAGACAACATGGAAAATGAGCTGTCTGTAATAGTTACCTTTTCTTATTTCTGCTTCATGTTAAGCAGGGTTTCTCAATTTCAGTACTGTTGATATTTGGGCTAGATAATTCTTTGGGGTAAAGTAGGGCTGTCCTGTGTATAGAGGATGTTTAGCAGCATCCCTGGTCCCTATCCACTAGATGCTAGTAGCACTCTCTTCCCTCTCCCCTCATCACAGTTATGAAGATTAAAAAGATCTCTAGACTTTGCCACATGTCCTATGGGGGAAAATCACCTGCAGTTGAAAACTGTTGATGCAGAACACAATATTAAATAAAACCCAGGGTACATTACAGGAAAACCAAGAAAATACAGTAAGGCCTAAACTTCTGCCAATTCAAAATAGATTTCCTGTCTTTCCATCCTATCTATGAAGGTGGAATTTTTTTCATGAAATGACAAAAATAAGTCTTCGGTAACATTAAATAAATTATAGTAACAACCATATGATAGAAAAAAAATTTAGTCATTAAAATGATTTCATAGAATGTTTGCTGTCATAGTAATGTTCACATAATATTAATAAGTAGGAAAAATTATGAAACACAATAGTATTGATACTCAGTTCTGGAACTCCTACTTTGGAGGAGAACAAGTATCCAATAGACATATGCAGAGAGAGAAATATTTTGGCAGCAGATTGAATGATTGCTCCTGCCCAGGTACAATGTGGTAGTCTCCCCGTATCCATGGGGGATATGATTAAAAAAACCCAGTGAATGCCTAAATTCACAGATAATAACAAACCCTATAAATAGTATGTTTTTTTCTTATACATACATACTTATGATAAAGTTTAATTTATAAATTAGGCTACTTTATGGATAGATATATTCTTATCATAGATTTAACCATTTCAGCATATAATTTTTTTTAAGTTGAGAACTTTTACCTTCTCATTTAAAGAAAACACTTTATGGCTTCTCTTAGACATATCCTAATTTCCAGTATCATCACTCTTGTGTTTGCGGCCATTATTCACTAAAATAAAGGTTACTTGGACACAGCACTGTGATACAATGACAGTTGATCTGATAACCAAGATGGCTAAGTGACTAATGGGCAGGGGCTGTACATAGCATGGAGACATTGCACAAAGGAATGATTTATGTCTCGAGTGAGATGAAATAGACTGCATGGGAGTTCATCACACTACTCAGAATGACAAGCAATTTAAAACTTATGAATTATTTCTGGAATTTTTCATTTAATATTTTCAAGCTGCAATTGACTGAAGAAAGTAAAATGGGTAGTGGGACCAGGAATACTGACTAGGAGAACTTTTTTCTAATTTATGATTTTCTATGTGCAGCCATGTTGAACACTGAAGTAGGAAAGAAAGACAATATAGATATGCAACTTTATAATACAACTTCTCAATCAATACTTTGACCAGAGAGACAGAAGAAGCAGCAAAGTGTGGTACGCTCCACAAATTGTTAAATGTAGAGGCCGGCTATGATATTCTTACTTATAAAAGAAAGAAAAACCTTTCTTCCTTCATTCTCTCTTTTGACTACATTGTGGTTAATGCCCAGGAACTCTTGCAGGGTTCTACATATTTTTCATGAAAATAATATTATTCATATTTCTAGTATGTTATTAAATATGGGAAGCACATGGTGTCCTTTGATAGGGTCTACACCAGGCATTCTTTGAGGTAATACATTAATATTAATTTATTTATGAGAAACTTAGGTAATTGGTGATATTAAGTGAGTGAGTTTATGTGTGGGAGCATACATGTCTGCTCCAAAATTTTAATTCTAACTTTATGTTATAGTGGAGTTAATTTAAATTTTCATCTTGACTCATCTCACATTGTTTAAAAATATATTATTTCATGAATGTGAAAACAGTTATTTAAAAATAATGAATATGGTGAAGATATTTTGGAGCTAGACAGAGCTAGTGATTACACCAAATTATATATGTACTAAATGGTATCGAGTTGTTCACTTTAAAATGGAAATGATTAATTTCATTTTATTTAAATTTAACCTCAATAAAGAAATAATAATAAATAATTAGTATCTTGAGTTTTTAAAGAAGGCGTGTGTACATATCTTCAATATATAATAATGACAATCACAAATCAGGAAGTATCAAACAGGAAAGATTCACTTTTTTCCTATAGATAGAAGAGAATTTCTACTGTTAACCCATTTTGTCAAACACTAATCTAAACTAAACTCTCATTTAGCCAAATGGACTCAAAGTCTGAGGCAAAAGTGTTTCTCCCACTCCCGCCCCCCAAAGTCACTTTCATTATGACAAAGCCACTAGTAGAACTCTTATCTCTCAATTCTCAAATAAATATTCTATTAAAAAAAAGATTATTATTAGCACAGTATCTATGTGCATGTTAAAACAAAGAATGGATCAAGGATGGTGTTTATGAGATGATATATAGAATCTATCAGTAAAGAGTGTCACCTTTTAAACCGCGCAGTTCCCATCTAACCAAGATATGATCTACCTATTTCATATCAAGGATAAAATCTAAAGTTGGCCTTGAATTTACAAATGCAATTGATTCAGCACTTTGGTCACAGAAAACTAGAGCACTGACCGTGAATAAGGAAGACAGTGGGTACATAACATGTTTTATGTCATGTTTTATGTCATGTACGAGCAGAGACAATTTTATTTATTTCTTTCCAATTTAGGTGTTTTTTATTTATTTTTTCTTGCCTCATAGCTTTGACTAGGACTTTCAGTTCCGTGCTGAAAAGAAATAGTAAAAGTAGGGACCCTTGCCTTGTTTCTTATTTTATGGAAAAAGCTTTCAAGATTTCAACACTGAGTATGATGTTAGCTATGGGTTTGTCATATGCGGCCTTTATTATATTGAAGTACATCTTTTTTGTATCCAAGTTTTGAGTTTTTATTATAAAAGAATGTTTAATTTTGTCAACTACTTTCTCTGTATCTATTGAGACAATTATATACATTTTATTTAAAAAAATTTTATATTCTATTATATTAATGTGATGAAGCAGATTCATTAATTTGAATATATTGAATAATTCTTGCATCCCAGGGATAAATCCCACTTGATCATGATGTGTGATCCTTCTAACGTCTAGATAAACTTGTTTTTCTAGTACTGAGAATTTTTGCATTTATATTCATAAGGGATAATGGCCAATAGTTTAATTTTCTTTTGGTGTGCTTATCTGGCTTTGGCATCAGGTTAATGCTGGCCTCATAATATAAGTTTGGGAGTTCTTCTTCTACTTTGATACTTTGGGAAAGTTTGAGAAAGATTGGCATTAACTTTCTTTTAAATGTTTGTTTAAATTAACTAGTGAAAGCATCTGTTCCTGAAGATTTTTTGTGCGTGTTGGGAGGTTTCGATTACTGATTTAATCTCCTTACTCCTTATTGGTCTGTTCAAATTTTCTACTTTTTCATAGTTCATTCCTGATAGATTGAATGTTTCTAGGACTTCCTTCTAGGTTTTACAATTTGTTGGCATATAAGTATTTATATTAGTTTCTTATAATTCTTTGTATCTGTGATGTCAGTTGTAGTATCTCTTTCATTACCAATTTTTTTTTTTTTTAAATTTGAGTATTCTCTCTGTTTTTTTTTTTTCTTAGCTGGTTTAGGTAAAGTTTGTCAGTTTCGTTTATCTTTTCAAAAAAATACCTGTTAGTTTAATTGATTTTTTCCTATTTTTTTCTGGCTTTTATTTCATTCATTTTTATTCTGATATTTGTTATTTCCCACCTTCTGCTAATTTGGGGCTTACATTATTCTTCATTTTCTAGTTCCTTGAGGTGTAATGTTAGGTTGTTTATTTGAGATCTTTATTTTTTCTTGATGTGTGCATTTATACCTATAAACTTTCTTCTTAGAACTGCTTTTACTATATCCCATAAGTTCAGTTTATTGTATTTCCATTTTCATTTGTCTCAAGATATTTTTTATTTCATTTTTGATTTTTTATTTGATACATTGGTTGTTCGGTGTGTATCGTTTGCAAATTTTCCTGCTTTCTTCCTGTTTGTCTTTGACTTTTAGTTTCTATTTATTTGGGGTTCTATGAACCTCATAAATCTGTATATCCATTTCTCTCCCCATGGTTTGGATGTTTTCAGCCATTATTTCTTTAAATAAACTA
>NW_011888937.1:2721908-2722817 GCF_000151845.1 Pteropus vampyrus
TTGATGTGTGCATTTATACCTATAAACTTTCTTCTTAGAACTGCTTTTACTATATCCCATAAGTTCAGTTTATTGTATTTCCATTTTCATTTGTCCAAGATATTTTTTTATTTCATTTTTGATTTTTTATTTGATACATTGGTTGTTCGGTGTGTATCGTTTGCAAATTTTCCTGCTTTCTTCCTGTTTTTGACTTTTAGTTTCAATTTATTTGGGGTTCTATGAACCTCATAAATCTGTATATCCATTTCTCTCCCCATGGTTTGGATGTTTTCAGCCATTATTTCTTTAAATAAACTATCTTTTTTCATTTTCTTCTAATATTCTGTAATACATATATTGTTTTTTCGTGGTGTCACATAAGTCTCATAAGTTTTCTTCAGTCTTTTTCATTATTTCTTCTTTTTGTTCCTATGACTGGATATTTCCAAATGACATGTCTTTGAGTTTACTGATTCTTCTGTTGTTTGAGTCTTCTGCTGAAGCTCTCCCTTGACTTCTTCAGTTAAATCATTTATTCTTTAGTTCTAAGATTTCTGTATGAGTTTTTGTTCTTATGATTTCTATTTCTTTGTTTAAATTCTCATTTTGTTTATGTCTTGCTTTTCTAGTATCATTTAGTATCTGTGTGTTATTGTATTTCACTGACTTCTTTAAGAGGATTTTTCTGAGTTTTTTCTCAGAAAGTTCACAGATCTTTATTTCTTTAGAATCAGTTATTGGAGCTTTATTAGTTTCCTTTGGTGTTGTATGTCTTCATGATCTTGATTCCTTGTGTTGATAACTATGCATTTGAGTAAGTGGTTTCTTTCAAAGATTTATAGATTTGCTTAATTAAGGAAAGACCTTCACCATTCAGCTCAGCTTGAGGTACTAGATAGATAAGCTGATAGCATCTGAGGGCAGGAA
>NW_011888937.1:2723630-2727564 GCF_000151845.1 Pteropus vampyrus
GTGGTGTCACATAAGTCTCATACGTTTTCTTCAGTCTTTTTCATTATTTCTTCTTTTTGTTCCTATGACTGGATATTTCCAAATGACATGTCTTTGAGTTTACTGATTCTTCTGTTGTTTGAGTCTTCTGTTGAAGCTCTCCATTGAATTCTTCAGTTAAATCATTTATTCTTTAGTTCTAAGATTTCTGTATGAGTTTTTGTTTTTATGATTTCTATTTCTTTGTTTAAATTCTCATTTTGTTCATGTCTTGCTTTTCTAGTATCATTTAGTATCTGTGTGTTATTGTAGTTCACTGACTTCTTTAAGAGGATTTTTCTGAGTTTTTTCTCAGAAAGTTCACAGATCTTTATTTCTTTAGGATCAGTTATTGGAGCTTTATTAGTTTCCTTTGGTGTTGTATGTCTTCATGACCTTGATTCCTTGTGTTGATAACTATGCATTTGAGTAAGTGGTTTCTTTCACAGATTTATAGATTTGCTTAATTAAGGAAAGACCTTCACCATTCAGCTCAGCTTGAGGTACTAGATAGATAAGCTGATAGCATCTGAGGGCAGGAAGTCTTGCTATCAGGGTCTTTAGTTGGGTGAGATTATTTCCCATGTTCTAAAGTCAGGGGTGCCACTGGCTGAGTTCCATAGTTAGGTGGGCCTGCTGTCTTTCTTTGCCTTCAAGAGGGGCTGCTGATTTGGCTCCCTAATTGGGCAGGGCTGTTGACTCTATTCCACATTCAGATATAGCCACTAGATGGATTCTGCAATTACTTCTGGTTGTATGGGGTCACAGGTTATGTTTCCTGATAGGGTGGTGCCCTTCGTTGAATTCCAAAATTGGGCAGGTCTGTGGACTATGCTCTGCAATTGCTCCTGGTTATGTGACACCTCAGGCTGTGCTCCCTGACTGAATAGTATCACTAATTGGACTCTATATTGAGATGGGGCCGCAGGCCAGGCTTCATGGTCATACAGAGCTTCAGACTATGTTGTGTGAATGGTGCAGCCACAAGTTGTGCCTTGAAATTGGGAATGACCATTGCTGGGCTTTGTGATTGAATAGGCCATTGGCTGTGCTTTGCTATTGGTCAAGATTACTGGCTAGGGTCTATGGTTGTGTGAGGCTTCCAGGAGTACCCTAAAATTGGGTGTGGCTGGAGACCGTGCTCCATAGTCTTATGGGGTCACTGGTCATGTGGGGCCCCAGGCTACGTTCAACGATGCACAAGGTCACTGGCTGAATTTTCTGCCTGAGCGAGGCCACAAAATATGTTCAACAATTGATTAGGGCTATAAGCTACACTCTGCTGCTGAGTAGAATCTTAGGCTGGGCTCTACAGCTGTGCAGTACAGTAAGCTGAGCTCAGAGTTTGCTCAAGGTCATTGGTTATGTGAAGCTTTGCTCAACAGTTGGTCAGGCCTGCTGCTTTGGCTCCCTGCCTGGGTGAGTTATAGGATATGTTCCATGGTTGCTAGACATCTATGGCCAAACTTCTCAGAGGAAAAGGACTGGAGGCTATACTCAACAGTTAGGGGTGACCGTGAATTTGCTTGGTGGGCCATACAGTGTTTCATGTAGCTGCTAGACATCTGTGGCTATGCTTCTCCAAGTGTGAGATTAGAAGGGAGGAATAAAAGCAATGTTCAGCAGATGGGTGCTACTGCAAATTTGCTTCCCTGTTCCGCAGAGCAGTAGAATGGGCTCCATAGCCAGTATGGCCCGTTGGCTGGGGATCCAAATCAGACAGAACTGCCAATAGAGCTCCTCAGTAAGATGGGGCTACCAGTTTAGCTCTGTAGAGTGAACCTCCTAGGAAGCATTCAGCAGTTCTGAGGAAGCTGGAATTCTTTTACTCACTGAAGAAATTGTAGGCCTAGAGGCCTTTCTGGGTATGGTGCTATGCTGGCTTGTGGGAGGGGCAATGTGATCAAAGTGTGGCCCTTCCTTTTACCTTTCCAGTGTGGTCTTTCTCAGTCTCTCTTGTTCAGGGAGTCTGCTTCAACCTCAACCTGAGGTACTAGGACTTTCACAATGGTTTCTTATCTTTGAATAGTTCCAGTTGGTCTTCTTTGGAGGAGGAACAAATTATGTCTTAACCCTGATGACTAAGTCGGGATTTTAGGTAAAGTACTTCAGAGACAGCTTTTCTCTGCTCTGACATGCAAGGGGCCTCAGTCAAGGGGATACAACAGCTAATGCTATGAACTGAATTTTGCCCTCTCAAAATTTATATGTTGATTTCTAACACCCAATGTAGCTGTATTTGGAGTAAGAAAGAAGATAAATGAGGTCAGAAAGGTGGAGCCTTGATTTGATAGAATTAGTGTTCTTATAAGGAAAGACAACAGAGAGTTTGCTTGCTCTCTCTTTCTGTCATATATGGACATAGTGAGATGGTTGCCAGCTGCAAGCAGGAAGAGACCTCTCACTGGAAACCGAACACTGCCAGATATTGATATTGGACTTTCTAGCTTTCAGACTATGAGTAAATAAATTTCAGTCGTTTAAGCCATGAAGTTTGTAGTATTTTATTTTGGTAGTCCAAGTTGATTAATAAAAGTGGGAGACTGGAAAACTGGGAGACTAAAATCTATAGTTTCTTTTATTCATAATTGATGCTGGTGCTTAGCTGGGACTTAGAGTAAAGCCTGTTGTTGCTCCCACATTTGCTTATGGTAGTTAAAGAAAAACACACATGGTACACATATATGGTACATTGTTTACAATGTGACAATGTTAATCTTTGCTCTTGTAGCTGATCAACATGACATAACATTAATAGACCTTAGAACCTCTGGTCTCTATTAATTATAATATAAACCCAAAGCATCTAGTTAAATGCAAAAATGTAATCTCTTCTTAAATTTTGAGTTTAGCCCTCTACTTTACCAGCATTTCAGTTAAAGTGTAATGAGTGGTATGGAAGACTTTGTAATACTTTTGGTCTGTCAAGTATTGTTTGTAGAGAAAAAATTAATTATGGTTATTCTCTATTATCCAGAAATTGGTTAGTATTGTTTCTCCTGTCAAGTACTGTAATATGGAAATGCTTTTGATTTTAATATAGACACATACAGGATGCTGTTTGATTTGGCAGTTATTTGATATTTACTTTTTATAGAACATTTGTAAGTTATACTGAAAAAAACAATTATTTATAGATCTTTTTATTGTTTGCAAGGGAGTCCACACATGTTGCAGTTATCAGATCTGTGGGTATATCTGAAATTTTCTATTTTAGAAGTGAACCTCCCCCTGACCTGTTTTTTCGAGGTTTTATAATATTATGTTCTGAAATAAACCAATAAATTTCCTAGCTTAAAATTAGAATCATATTTCTGAGAAGAAAACAATAATTCTAATTCTTTAATTAGTTAATTGAGACCTTAAAGGATAAATTAAGACCAGAGATGAGACTGGATAAATGCCAACACCAGACCTAGAACTTTAGTCTTATGACATGTAACATCTGCTGTTTCACTTAGGAGTAGAATAACATTTTATTTTTTTTTTTAACATATAGGAAATTATGCAGAAAGGACCAACCATGCAAATTTGTTTTTCTGAAAGTCATTGTTACTAAACACACTAGTTGGTATCCAGTTATTATGGGGAGAGTTAGGAGGCAGTAGTGAGTTATTGATCTCTTACCCATGCACTCATGGTCTTAGATGGCAGCAAGTTCTTTTTATTTCTCCAGTTAGTCTTTCAAATATCAGACGCAGACTTCTGAGCTCCATATTTAGATATCCAAGTGCATACTCCCTGATTCTTAATCATCATCAACATCAACATCTTCATCATACTGGTTATCATTTAGTAGCTATTTTCTTTATTCTAGTTCCTCTTCAAGACCTTTTTATGTTAAGCTTTAATATTAATGAAGCAATTATTATTATTGGAAGCTACTCCATTTAAAATATTCAAATATTAACCTGTC
>NW_011888937.1:2727614-2730068 GCF_000151845.1 Pteropus vampyrus
ATTTGTAAGTTATACTGAAAAAAACAATTATTTATAGATCTTTTTATTGTTTGCAAGGGAGTCCACACATGTTGCAGTTATCAGATCTGTGGGTATATCTGAAATTTTCTATTTTAGAAGTGAACCTCCCCCTGACCTGTTTTTTCGAGGTTTTATAATATTATGTTCTGAAATAAACCAATAAATTTCCTAGCTTAAAATTAGAATCATATTTCTGAGAAGAAAACAATAATTCTAATTCTTTAATTAGTTAATTGAGACCTTAAAGGATAAATTAAGACCAGAGATGAGACTGGATAAATGCCAACACCAGACCTAGAACTTTAGTCTTATGACATGTAACATCTGCTGTTTCACTTAGGAGTAGAATAACATTTTATTTTTTTTTTTAACATATAGGAAATTATGCAGAAAGGACCAACCATGCAAATTTGTTTTTCTGAAAGTCATTGTTACTAAACACACTAGTTGGTATCCAGTTATTATGGGGAGAGTTAGGAGGCAGTAGTGAGTTATTGATCTCTTACCCATGCACTCATGGTCTTAGATGGCAGCAAGTTCTTTTTATTTCTCCAGTTAGTCTTTCAAATATCAGACGCAGACTTCTGAGCTCCATATTTAGATATCTAAGTGCATACTCCCTGATTCTTAATCATCATCAACATCAACATCTTCATCATACTGGTTGTCATTTAGTAGCTATTTTCTTTATTCTAGTTCCTCTTCAAGACCTTTTTATGTTAAGCTTTAATATTAATGAAGCAATTATTATTATTGGAAGCTACTCCATTTAAAATATTCAAATATTAACCTGTCCTCTTCTTCCCGATCAAGCTAGGCCAGTGTGTGCTGTGATATCAAAGCATTCCCAAGCCCCAGAAGTCTAACTATATATGGTAAAATATCGCTCATAGAACATTTTCATCGATAGTAACAGGGGTGATGTATCTGGCTCATGCGGCTTTCTAGATTATATGGAAGAGCAAGATAAGGATAGAGGAACCAGAGAAAGCCTAAATGCTCTGGCTTTGAAAAGACACAAACATGGCTTTCACACAAACTTGACCAGAGTTAGTAGTCTCAATATCACGGCACATGGAATATTTGGAGAAAGCTAATGGCTTCTGACATAATCTCACTCTCATTCACCTGGTTATTCTTCCAAATGTTAGTGAAAGGGCTTGCTATACTCTCATCTCTCAATAAAGAAACATTTAGTTAACACAGACTCCCTAGCTCCCTAATCCAAGGCTCTCTCAAGTTTTATTGATTTGATGTTTTTTTCTTTGATGCTTTTTTTTCTTTGAAAAATAGGGTTATTTTGCTAAGGCCCAAGAGGAATTCGCCCTTAACTGCAGAAATCTTGGACCTGCTATCCTTGAATGGCTTTCACTGTACTCTATAAATGAGGCTATCATATAGTAGCTAGCTAAAAATCTATAGGAATACGTAAATAAACTAAAGAAATGAAGAAAGTGCTGTAATACAACTGCAAAAGAAGCCACCGAAGGAAATACCCTATCCAGAATTATTGATCTTAATAAGGGTGATTGGGACTAAAGTAATAACTGATTGCATCTGTATAGTGATTTATAAATTATTAAACACTTTTATATACTAACCTTGTTAAATATATATATCAGACCATCTAAGGTAGACATAATAATATTAACACTATCTTGCTTAGATAAGATAATTAAGGATCAATCAAATCAATAAACTTGTCCCGAGGCAAAACAAATTAAAGTGACAGAATTGAGACTCAATTAAGGTACTCTTATATTGCTCATTTTATTTCAAATACTAAACAAGGCAGTGAAAGACAGTTTTAAATAGGAATCATCTTCCTGGACTACTTGAATTGCATAGAAAAGGTACCAGTCTAATCAGATTAAAGATAGTAATAACTAAAGATGATAGGAGTGAGGAGAACACAGGCATGAATGATACAGTGGAAGACCAACCAAAATTTATCTCCTAGGTATATAATAGACTGTCAAACAAACCAAAAAAAAAAAAAAAATAAAGATGTCCTCTCTTACCAATGCTTTGCACAATCTTCCTGAAAATCCTAGCTAATAAAAAACAAAAAAAAAAAAAAAGTAAACAAAAAACCCCTAAACTTATTAAGGAGCTACTTTATTCAAAAAAGAATTGTTATAAAAAGGACAAAAGGAATTATTATAGTAGAGAAAATGCTCTGACCATAAGATCTGCAAGCATCTCAAACATTGAATGAAAAGCAATTTTCTCTTATTAAGCAAGGATACAAAGACCCATGTATATGAAAGCAGGATAAAAGTGTATCATGATCAGACAGTTTCCAGCAAAAATTTTCTCCTAAGGTCAGCTTATTTTCGAGAGGGACTGTGTGATGGCTCAAGCCGATGAAGGTGGATCAAAATTCGGGGACTTGAGCAAAGAAGACAATCTTAACCAAAGTTTGGTTAATAA
>NW_011888937.1:2730118-2731998 GCF_000151845.1 Pteropus vampyrus
CCTATCCAGAATTATTGATCTTAATAAGGGTGATTGGGACTAAAGTAATAACTGATTGCATCTGTATAGTGATTTATAAATTATTAAACACTTTTATATACTAACCTTGTTAAATATATATATCAGACCATCTAAGGTAGACATAATAATATTAACACTATCTTGCTTAGATAAGATAATTAAGGATCAATCAAATCAATAAACTTGTCCCGAGGCAAAACAAATTAAAGTGACAGAATTGAGACTCAATTAAGGTACTCTTCTATTGCTCATTTTATTTCAAATACTAAACAAGGCAGTGAAAGACAGTTTTAAATAGGAATCATCTTCCTGGACTACTTGAATTGCATAGAAAAGGTACCAGCCTAATCAGATTAAAGATAGTAATAACTAAAGATGATAGGAGTGAGGAGAACACAGGCATGAATGATACAGTGGAAGACCAACCCAAATTTATCTCCTAGGTATGTAATAGACTGTCGAACAAACCAAAAAAAAAAAAGCAAACAAAAAAACCCTAAACTTATTAAGGAGCTACTTTATTCAAAAAAGAATTGTTATAAAAAGGACAAAAGGAATTATTATAGTAGAGAAAATGCTCTGACCATAAGATCTGCAAGCATCTCAAACATTGAATGAAAAGCAATTTTCTCTTATTAAGCAAGGATACAAAGACCCATGTATATGAAAGCAGGATGAAAGTGTATCATGATCAGACAGTTTCCAGCAAAAATTTTCTCCTAAGGTCAGCTTATTTTCGAGAGGGACTGTGTGATGGCTCAAGCCGATGAAGGTGGATCAAAATTTGGGGACTTGAGAAAAGAAGACAATCTTAACCAAAGTTTGGTTAATAAACATATTGTTCCTGTTGCTCAGTGGGGACAAGCAGTTCAGCTAACCATTTATGAGGCAAAGAATGGAAAATGGTTCTGTGTCTGGCTTTGTAATAGGAAACAAAGGGAGGCATACATGAGTTTATCAAAGTCCTATGAGGAAGGATGTTTCTTTGAAGTAGCCATTTCTAGAAAACAAAAGGGTGGGGAGATTTCTTAATCTTGATTATTTTCCACAATCATCACTCTGGCAAAGTTTAACACTGTCAAATATATTTTATTCATCCAACTCTACATGCCAGAGTATGGTATCTTTGAAACAAGTACAGGTAGTCTTCAGGGGAATACTGTCAAACTGTAAACAATAAGACCAATGTTTGCTATTAATACTGCCTACATGTAATTTATTGACCAAGGAGCTTTTATAGCAAGCACATATGATATTTAATACTGCCAGTGATGTATTTATGAACCAGATCACCTAAAGTAGTGCAACTACTTGTCTTATGACACAATCTTAATGGTTTTTTAGATTCTAAAATATATGCAAAAAAATTCATCCAGGTAAATTATTTTCAAAGGTAAAATTGGAAATTTTCAAAGGATTCTCTAAGAATATAGACCAAAGAAAATGGAAATTTGCTGTAAGAGCAGCAATAACATTGTAATATTGATGAAACACTGTATGGGAAAATTGGAAATGGATACAGTAATATTTCACTTCAGAGTTTACCTTCCATAATCAAAATCAGTTATTAAAAATGAAACGCATTTCTCTTGGGATCTGAATATGTTCCTCAAAGTAACAAAATTAATTTCAACAATGGCAAATCACAATTCGTTATGTAGAAACCCATTATCTAACATCACCCTAGTCACTAAGGAAATATCGATTTTTTAATTGTCAAAAACTTGAAAGCACAAAATAAGTCATAAATGTAACACATGATACAAATAATCCCTCCTGCTTATAAATAATGATTTAGGCCTCACCATGCTAAAAGTAATTCATATCAGATATATAGACCACAACTTAAAGTTCAACTA
>NW_011888937.1:2732588-2739906 GCF_000151845.1 Pteropus vampyrus
TATTTAATACTGCCAGTGATGTATTTATGAACCAGATCACCTAAAGTAGTGCAACTACTTGTCTTATGACACAATCTTAATGGTTTTTTAGATTCTAAAATATATGCAAAAAAATTCATCCAGGTAAATTATTTTCAAAGGTAAAATTGGAAATTTTCAAAGGATTCTCTAAGAATATAGACCAAAGAAAATGGAAATTTGCTGTAAGAGCAGCAATAACATTGTAATATTGATGAAACACTGTATGGGAAAATTGGAAATGGATACAGTAATACTTCACTTCAGAGTTTACCTTCCATATTCAAAATCAGTTATTAAAAATGAAACACATTTCTCTTGGGATCTGAATATGTTCCTCAAAGTAACAAAATTAATTTCAACAATGGCAAATCACAATTAGTTATGTAGAAACCCATTATCTAACATCACCCTAGTCACTAAGGAAATATCGATTTTTTAATTGTCAAAAACTTGAAAGCACAAAATAAGTCATAAATGTAACACATGATACAAATAATCCCTCCTGCTTATAAATAATGATTTAGGCCTCACCATGCTAAAAGTAATTCATATCAGATATATAGACCACAACTTAAAGTTCAACTAAAGGTGGCCAAAAGATCTACACATCACTTTAATTCTTGCAAGTCTCAAACATCTCTTCTAAAAGTGTGAGGAAAAAGTTAAATAATCTTTAACTTTGCATTTCATACAATTCTATAGTACTGTACTCTGGATTTATAGTAGGGAAGAGAAGGAATTACTGCTCATTGAGCTTCAGCTATACAGCAAGCACTATGTGCACATTATCTCATATGTAGTTCTCATAATGAATCCATAATTTGCAGATGAGGAAGTCGAGGCATAAATAAATAACCAGCTTTAAATCACTTCTAGAACAAAAGTATACTTCAGTGGAAAACTATGCTTTGTCTAGAAGACATTCCTTCAGGTTTTCTGATGTTAACCTTTCATAGTCTTTGAGCCACCATATAATATTTTGTGTTTCTGTAGTTAACTGATGTGCAAAATCTTCTTGTTCTGTAGAACAGTTTCCCTTGCTTTCTACCCTGTGGAAAAACCATTTTTGCTTCCACTTACATAATCATTTTATATTACTGGTATGCATATACACACACCACAAACACACATTCACAAACATAGCATATATTTAAGTTCTTGCTGGTTTCCTCATTAATGAGAAGAATAAAATTTTTAAAGTGTGTTCAGTTTTATATCTGCATGCCAGTCACAATTTTACCTTTTCAGAAAAATCACCTTTTTAAAAATTAAACCTGAATTGTGCACAATAGAACAGATATTTGACAGTTGGATTTTCTGGTTCAAAAAGCCCATAGTTTTTTGGATATTCTATACAATCGTTCCTCCCAAGAGTCTGAGGAGCTGGGAAAAGAGTAACAAGTATTGTCACTAGGCAGCAAAGAAACAAAATCTGAGAGAACGTTTTCTTGGCAGAGGCAGCAAATTCAGCTCTAGTTCTCTCATATATGGACACCTTGCTGTTAATCTTTTTTACCAAATGATTGTACTGAGATGAAATTTTCCTGTAGAAGAAAAAAATGATGAAAACTTTAAAGTGGCACAAGAAAGTAAAAGAATAAATAGCAAGAAGACTTTCAAGAGACAAAGCAATAGGAGAAAATGAAGTATGATGAACACTAACCAGAAGATTTGAGGATCCATGGCAAAGAAAATTGATTAGCCAGCTCAGGAGAGAAAAAAAATCAATAGAAATAGTACGCTTTTGAAATCATGAATTGAGGGAAGCCCGAGTTCAGTCTGGAGCAGGGAGTATTTTTTCTGAGCCTCATACATACTGTTTTCATGTAGAAAGGTTTAGAAAAAAATTTCATTTGCCTTGTCACCAATGAACATAAATTTTTACAACTTAAAAATAATTCAGAATTAAAATAAAATAATAACAAATAAAATAAAAACTCTAAAAATAAGACATTTATACATTTCTAACATTTATTAAGCCTTGTATTTATTGATAAGATGATCCAAAAGATACATTTGGGGCCACAAAGATTATTCAGCTGAGTATTGATTAAAGAGGAAATCAAGGTCAAAGATAATTAAGGGAAATTGAATGATAATGGTTTATTCTGCTGCTGAGAAGAAAAGGCTAGACAAAGTCGCTCTCAAAAATCCTTATTTATTAATTTTGTCTTATCTGACCATTTTAAGAGCTAATTTGTCATGGACTATTATTTGACCTTCTTTGTTCAAGAATCACAATGGGCAATTGAACAAAATATTCTAGATAAATAGTTGATAAGTGATTGGAAAATCATTGATCATTGAATATTGAAATTTCTCGCAAAAGTAATTGTGTCTTTAGGAGGAGAAAGGAGCTTAGAAATTGAATCAAGCTATTTTGGATAATGGCTCTTCAACTATATACCTGAAGAGTCCCCAGGATAATTATCAAATTATTCCATTGACTTAAAGCTTGCATATATTCCCTTCTAGTGCATTTCAAAACTATCTATGAGTTTTATGACTTACAAATATTGTAGGACCAACTTTGATGAGTCAAAATATTAAAAATTTCAATTGAATTCTTTTGCACACAGTTTTTTTAATGCTAAATATTAGTTACTAAAGATAAAACTAGAAAAGACCTAATTAATGATGTTTTCTCTTTTTCCACCAATTTGTATTTAAGAATATATTTCAGAGACAATTTGAGGTTATTAAAAATTTCAATTGAATTCTTTTGCACACAGTTTTTTTAATGCTAAATATTAGTTACTAAAGATAAAACTAGAAAAGACCTAATTAAAGATGTTTTCTCTTTTTCCACCAATTTGTATTTAAGAATATATTTCAGAGACAATTCGAGGTTATGGGTATTTTATATTCATGTGGAAGTAATTATAATATGTTTTAAATAAACATGAACTATCTATCTATAAATGTGTTTTAATATCTCCACATTTTTCTACGAAAATTTCTTTTGTGCAAAGATTAAGAAATACTTTTAGTTTCTAGGGAAAAAGCATTGGCACACACTAAAATTACATTTGTATGAAGCTTCTGAAGTACTTTATTTTCATTCACAAAGATTTCAACTTAAGCATGAATTCACATTAGGCAGATATTTGCTGAGGACTTTCTGTGTGGAAGCAACTCTAAATGATAGAGGAGATCTAGTAGGTGCCTGATTTCTGATAATGATTACTACAATGGAAGATTAGGTATTAAATATAAAATTAATTATTTGGTCTACATTTTATAGTGCTATAAAAGAGAGAAAAAAATGTAGTAAAAATATAAGAAGTGACTTTACCTGGTATTTATAACTAGAGAGTATATATCCTATATTATTTTGTAATCGACTAAAAATACTGTTAGACTAAGTGGCTGTTTCATTTTAAACTTATTTTAATTCTGATCTAAGTTTATGATAAACATTTAATTAGGAAAATAAAAATCTGATTTAAGACATATTAAAATAACTTTGGTTATAAACTTTTCCCATATTGTCATCTGAAAGAAAATATAAGAATTTTTTACAGTTTTTAATGGGTGAAAATAAAACTCAAATGCTTCACAAGTTAACAAGAGTACATATTTTCCAAATGCACAGAAAAACAAACAAACAACAAAATCAAGTATCTAAGTAATTCACTAGTGCTTAGAAACATGATTATGCCTTTATAAAATGATTTAAAATTATTTTAGTTTCCTCTGACTAAATATATATGACAATAATCCGGAAAGTTCTACAAAAAGAAACATCACATGTGGATATTCATTTTGAAGTTATATTTACTAAAACTTTAAGTCCTAACATAATATAGATAAATAAAACAGAAAGAAGTTTATTAATGATGTCACTTGGAACAAATATAAACAAACAAACAAACAAACAAATAAATAAATAAATATAAATAACTGCAAGAGCCCTGTATCATATCATACTACAAAACATATCACAGATGATTCAATAATATAAAGTATAAAATTAAATGATAAAAATTTAGTTAAATTTTAATATTATGGTGAGAAATAATTTTATTGACATAATTATGTCTGAAAAGTTAAAGCAAAGATAGTTTAGATACAGAAGATATAAATATCTATATGACAAACTATTTTTTAATTAAATTTATTGGGTGACATTGGTTACTAAAGTTATATCGGTTTCAAGTATACAATTCAATAATATGTCATATGTATATTGTGTTCAGTGAGTTCACTACTCAAAGTCGAATTTCCTTTTGTCACCAATTATTTGACCCTCTTTACCCTTATCTGCCTCCCTCTCCCCTCTTTCCTTCTGATAACCACTGAACTGTTTTCTGTGTCTGAGTTTTTGTTTGTCTTGTTCATTTGTTGCTTTCAGTTTTCTATCCACATTTAAGTGAAATCATATGTTTCTCAGCTTTTCCCTTTTAACTTATTTTTCTTAGCATGGTAACCTCAAGATCCATCCATGCCGCAAATGGCAGTATTTCATCTTTTCTTATGTCTGAGTAATATCTCATTGTATATACGTACCACATCTTCTTTACCTAATCATCTCTCAAAGGACACTTTGGTTGTTTCCATGTCTTGGTCACCATGAATAATGCCACAGGGAACATTGGGGTGCATATATTTTTAAGGATAAGTATTTTCAAATTTTTGGTAGATATCCAGAAGAGGGATTGCTGGGTCATAAGGCAATTCTCTTTTTAATTTTTTGAGGAAATGTTATATTTTTTTTCCATGGTGGCTATACCAATTTACATTCCCACCGGTAGTGTATGAGGGTTTTGCTCTGCCCACAACGTTTCCAACTCTTGTTATTACTTGTCTCGTTGATTATAGCCATTCTTACACATGTGAATTGGTATCTCATTGTGGTTTTGATTTGCACTTCTCTAATAGGTAGTGAAGTTGAACATCTTTTCATATGGTTGTTGGGGTGTCTTCTTGGGAAAAATAAAAAGTTGTATGAGTTCTTTTTATTTTTTAGATATTAACCCCTTATCAGAGACATTGTTTGTAAAATTAGAGGCTGTATTTTGTGGGTTTTTATTAATGATTTTCAGTTACTAAATAGTCACCAATTAATAAGATAGCAGATCTTGTAGTCTCAACTTAACAATCAATATAAATGAGCGTTTCAAATGTTGATACTTATTATTTTTTATTTACATTTTGAATTAATATATCTTTTTAAAAGTATATCATACCATTACATATATTAATTACTGCTTTTATAATTCGTGTTGTCTTAAAGACTATAATCTGATCAGGGAAATAGTAGGTTATTGATTTTTGTAATTTTAAGTTACAAAACCCCTTGACTGGGAAGAAAATCTTTTGAGCTATTTAATGACAAATCATCATGATAGCAGAGTTTATAAAATTTATAGATGACTACCTGAGGATTTGAATTTTTATATACTTTCAACAGCACAATACAATAACAAACTGAAAAACAAATTTTGCATGTGCATTCTATGCTGATAAATTTATCTGTGCATATCTAAGCAGATAATTGCCACAGTTTTTGGTTGTGTGGCAAGTGGGGATCTTCATGCTAATAAGTAAGATTATGCTTTGAAAATATATAGCAACATCTTTTACTTTTATACATATGCTGTGATCTCCATTTATTTTTATATTAGATATAGAGTAGTTATATTTCCACCTCATTGTCTTTATAAACATTTCCTCTAGGGGACAAAAATATGTTTGTCCCAAATACTTTTACATTACCCCCTGATGAATACGTACCTTAAATAATTCCATCTTTAATTTGAAAATGGTATTAATTGTACCAAATTAGATGCACAAGAAACGTCACTGTGAAATTCCCAAGGATCTCATCTAACCTCTCAGCAAATTTAATTCTTATTTATATGAATAGAAAACACGTTTAGAAACAAGCACAGATGCTTATTAGTTTGAAAGTCAAAGGAAGGAGATAATGATCAATTTGTGAATTTTTGCCTATCAATCAAACATTGTGATTAGGGAGCTTTTGATCTATAATTTCAAAGACATAGAAATTCCTAAAAAGATGATTTTAGGTACTCTCACTGGTTACCATAAGTATAAGCTTGCATTAATTATTTATAAGAGATAAATAATTCTTTATGTTAAATACTCTTAATTTTTATAAATTTTCTTAGTAAAAATATATAAATTTTTTTGCACATATTGTCCTTTGACTTTCATCAACGGCAGCATTAAACATAACATTAGAAGCTACCAAATCTATTTTTTTATGCATAAAACAAACACTTCAAGAATACTTAATGAAAAAAAAATGCCCAGACTGTTTTCAATGGTAATTTTGGAGATTTATATTGCTATAAACTTTTATTTTGGGTCTTGTTTTAAATTTTGAAAAAAATCAAATGTACAGAAAAATAAAGCATATCACAATAAAGACCCATGTACTTGCAGTCCAGAATTTCAAGCATTTTATATGCTTATTACAGATACTTTAATTTTTATTGTCATTTTATTATTTGTTTTACCAACAGGCTAATTTTACTATGTATGGTAACAGGCCCCATGTGTTTATAAGAAAGATGACAAATAAATTGAGATTTATGTAAAATAAGAGATTATCAGACAAAGGAAAAAGTGCACACCTTCATTTCCAAAAGAATAAGATGTTCCAAGTGGAATCACAGAGACTGGCGGGTTTGAGGAATGGTGAGAAGTTGAGTAAATTAAGACAATAAGCCTTGGCTGTTAAGGAAGAGCAGTTTAGAGTTTAGGTTCTGCCAGAATATTGTGAGGATTAAATTCCAAGGAAAGATTCCAAAAGAGATTTTTATTCTTAGTTAAGTAGAAAACAAACAAAGATTAAATTTCATTCTAGTCAAATTAGTGAAAAAATGTGCTCATAAAACAATAGAGCAAAGATTATTATAGAATGTGAATAGATAGCTTTAGGTTACACAGAATATTGTTTTAATAAGCCAATGTAACCTGAGATTTCACCAGAAGATAAAAATGAAAAAGCTAGTGTGTTCTAAATTTTAAAAAATATTCTTTTGTTTATCAATATTATAAGAAATTCGAATTTTCCAATTAAAAATGTTCTTTTTGAAAATTCTATTATTTTTTCTAGTTTTAAAGATATGGTGACTATTGTTCTTTTGCCAGAAGGCATTCTTATTTATTTATTTATTTTTTCAGGCAAAGCGACCCTAGGTTGACCTAACAGATTGCAAGGACTTGTCAGTTTACAATCCCTTATTTTTTTATGTTTTATGCCTACAGCACCTGGTCTTCTTAGGTGGTCTCCCATTTAAGTACTAACCAGGCCCCACTCTGCTTA
>NW_011888937.1:2740003-2742314 GCF_000151845.1 Pteropus vampyrus
CCAGGATTTGTTATTACTTGTCCTGTTGATTATAGCTATTTTAACAGGTATGAGATGGTATCTCATTGTGGTTTTGATTTGCATTTCCCTATAATAGCTAGCAATGTTAAGCGTATTTTCATATATTTGTTGGCCATTCATATGTCCCCTAGGGAGAAGTGTCTGTTCAGGTCCTCTGCCCATTTATTGATTGCATCATTCGTTTTTTTGTTGTTACTGAGTCATGTGAGCTCTTCGTATATTTGGGATATTAGGCCCTTATCAAAGGCATTGCTTGCAAATATATTTTCCCACTTGGATGCTTGTCCCTTTACCTTGTTGATGGTTTCTTTTGCTGAGCAGAAGCTTTTTAGTTTGATGTAGTCCCATTCATTTATTTTTGCTTTTACTTCCCTTGCTTTTGAGGTCAAATTCATAAAATCCTCTTTAAGTCCAAGGTCCTTGAGTTTAGTTTCTCTGTTTTCTTCTATGCCTTTTATTATTTGAGGTCTTATATTCAGGTCCTTAATCCATTTTAGTTAATTTTGGTATATGGTGATACACAACAGTCTAGTTTCACTCTTTTGCAGGTTGTTTTCCAGTTTTCCCAGCACCATTTATTGAAAAGGCTTCCCTTTCTCCACTGTATATTTTTGGCTTTTTGGGTGAAAATTATTTGCCTATATAAATATGGGTTTACTTCTGGACTTTTGATTCTGTTCCACTAGTTCATGTATCTAGTTTTCTGCCAATACCATGCTGTTTTGATTACTGTCGCTTTGTAGTATAATTTGAAGTCAGGCAGAGTGATGCCTCTAGCCTCATTCTTTTTTCTCAGGATGGCTTTAGCAATTCGAGGTCTTTGTGCTTTCATATAAATCTGATGATTTTTTGTTCTATTTCTTTAAAAAATGCCAACGAGATTTTGATTGAGATTGCATTAAATTTGTATAATGCTTTAGGTAATATGGTTATTTTAACTATGTTGATTCTTCCAATCCAAGAACACAGAATATCTTTCCATTTTTTTATATCTTCTTCGATTTCTTTTAATAGTTTTCATTATTTAAGTCCTTCACATGTTTCATTAAATATATTCCTACGTATTTTATTCTTTTAGTTGCAGTTACAAAAGGAATTATTTTTTTCTACTTCTTTTTCTGACACTTAATTATTAGAGCATAGGAACGCGATAGATTTTCGAACGTTAATTTTGTATCCAGAAACTTTACTGTATTTGCTTATTGTTTCTAGTAGTGTTCTTGTAGAACCTTTAGGGTTTTCTATATAAAGAATCATGTTATCCACAAATAGTGACAGTTTGATTTTTTTGTTTCCTATTTGGATGCCTTTTATATCTTTTGTCTGATTTCGCTCACTAGAACCTCCAATGTTATATTGAATAACAGTGGCAATAGTAGATAGCCTTGCCTTGTTTGCTGAACTTAGAGAGAAAGCTTTTAGTTTTCATCGTTAAGTATAATATTGACTGAAGGTTTGTCATATATGGCCTTTATTATGTTAAGGTACTTTTCTTCTATACCAATTTTGTTAAGTGTTTTGATCATAAATGGATGCTGTATCTTGTCAAAGGCTTTTTCTGCATCTATTGATATGGTTATATGATTCTTATTTTTAATTTATGTGGTGTATCACATTAATTGATTTGTATATGTCGAACCATCCCTGTTCCCCTGGGTTGAAGCCCCCATGATTGTGGTGTATAATCTTTTTAATATGTTGCTGTATTCAGTTTGCTAGTTTCTTATTTAGGTTTTTTGCATCTGTGTTCATGAGAGAGATTGGTTGTAGTTTTTTTGTGTGTGTTATCTTTACCACGTTTTGGTATCAAATTAATATTGGCTTCATAAAATGAGTTGGGAAGTACTGCATCCTCTTCAATTTTTTGGAAGAGTTTGAGGAGAATAGGTATTAAATCTTTGAACGTTTGGTAGAATTCACTGGTGAAGCCATCTGGTCCTGGACTTTTACTTTTTGGTAGGTTTTTGATGATTGTTTCTATTTCCATACTGCTGATCGGTCTATTTAGATTTTCCAGTTCTTGCTTCAGTCTAGGAAGGTTGCATTTTTCTAAGTACTTGTTCATTTCTTCTAGGTTATTAAATTGGATGTCATATACTTTTTCATAGTATTATTGTATGATGCTTTGTATTTCTGTGATCTCAGTCATAATTTCCCCTTTCATCCCTAATTTTGTTTATTTGTGTCCCTTCTCTTTTTTCTTTAGTGAGTCTAGCCAGGGATTTGTCAATTTTATTAAACCTCTCAAAGAACCAGCTGTTTGTTTCATTTATTTTTTCTAATTTTTTTT
>NW_011888937.1:2742364-2744394 GCF_000151845.1 Pteropus vampyrus
TTTTGAGATGGAAGGCTCTGTACATATCAATTATGTCCAGTTGGTCTAATGTGTCATTTAAGGATGTTATTTCCTTATTGATTTTCTGTTTGGATGATCTGTCCATATCCGACAGTGCAGTATTTAGGTCCCCTACTACGATAGTGTTGTGGCCTGTTTCTCCCTTTACTTCTGCTAGTAATTGCTTTACATATTTCGGGGCTCCCTGATTGAGAGCATAGATATTAATAAGTGTTATGTCTTCTTGGTACATGATTCCCTTTATCATTACGAAGTGTCTCTCAGTGTCTTTCTTTATCTTTTTTATTTTGAAGTCTATTTCATCTGATTTTAGTACTGCTACTCCTGCTTTTCTCTGAATGCCATTTGCTTGAAATATCATTTTCTACCCTTTCATTTTGAGTCTGCAGATGTTTTTGGAGGTGAGATGTGTCTCCTGGAGGCAGCATATGGCTGGGTTTTGTTTTTTGATCCATTCTGCAACTCTGCCTTTTTATTGGTGAGTTCAGTCCATTTACATTTAGGGTGATTATTGAAATATAAAGTCTTCTTATAGCCATTTTATCTTTTGCTTTCTGATAGCTCAGTGTTTCCATTGCTTCCTTGTCTTTCTGTTTCTGTTTTCTTTATTTTGGTTGGCTTTTGTGAGTTTTGCCTCTGGTTCTTCTTGTTTTATGTTATATACTTCACTTCTGAATCTTCTGTGTGTGGTTGCCATTACAAATATGTTCAGCTTATTGTTTCAAGGGGAAAGATCTGGAGACGTCTCTCACTCCACCATGTTTCTGCTCAATCCTCCAGAAGGCATTCTAATTTCTTATGAGCTATGTATATTTAAACAAATGTTAGGGAACTTTCAGTTTGACTGCAGAAAATTCTTATAGCTGGACCTTTAACATTGTTGGACTTTTCTAAAGTGATGTCAATAACTTTTATTTATTGGCCTTTCATCTTTTTCTTCTGCAAAATAGCACTCATGCCTTTTTGTCATTTTTTTTCTTTTCTAATATGTCTTAAAGATTTTTATTTATTCTGGATACATATCCTTTGGCATTTCCACTTGGAAAATTTTCTTCTTTCTTTTTACAAATCTTACAATCAAATACTTTATGGTATCTCTAGCCTTTTGCTGAAATTAAATTTTAATTCTAATTAAATTTACTGTTTTTTTCTATATCATTTATAATTTTTGTATGTTGTTTAATAATTTTTCGGCATGCAGAATTTATCAAGGTGTACAATTTAGCTAAGGTTTCCTCATAGACCTATAATTGAGGGACAAAGGTGAATATAAATAGGAGAGGGAAGGTGGTCAGGGAAGAAAATGTGACAGTGGCAAGAGAATTGGTTGAAAGGAAACAATATAGGTGAGAAAGCCACAAACTCCAAGCGCTGTGGCTTTGAGTTCTACGCCTTAACCTTTTTATGTCACCTAAGTTGTCCATTAGCCTTTGCGACTATCATCCACCTTACTATTTCATATTTAATTAGAGTGTACATGTGCTGGACTATATGTTAAAATAATGAATGACTGCAAGGTGTGCCCCTAACAGTGGCTATAGCCTAAATTCTAGTGGGAAAATGACACATCAGATTAGCCTTCAATGAAGTTAACAAATCCTCAAAGCAACTCTAAAAGAACTCTTTATCTTTGGAATCTCATTTTATTTCCTCTTCTTTATAGGACTAGGGCACCCATTACATTCATACAAGTAAACACTGGAGAAGTTTTGTGATGTGAGAGCCATATAGTAACCCAGAACTAGTCTTTGTAAATAGAAAGATGAAGATACTGAAGTCCAAAGAAGTGAAGTGACTTCGGGTATGTATTCACTCAAAAACTGTGTACTGAGTGCCTGACAGTGCCTTATACTCTGATATGACTCAGATACTAATTACTGAGGTGGAAAGATAAGAATCCTACCTTGGTGGACCTTAAAATTTAGTTGCGGAAACATACAATAAAATAGTAAACTTTTTCTATATATGTAATTTCTAGTCAATGCTATAGAGTAGCAAAATGCTATAGA
>NW_011888937.1:2744444-2745155 GCF_000151845.1 Pteropus vampyrus
GTCTCAAAAGTTTTGATATAATGTACAATCGTTATCATTTGTTTTTATGTATCTCTTGATTTCTCTTTTTATTTCTTCCCTGACCCAGTTATTCTTCAGTAGTATGTTGTTTAATTTCCATGTATTTGTGTTTCTTCCTGATTTCTTTTTGCAGTTGATATCTAGTTTCAAAGCATTATCATCAGAGAATATGGTTGGTATGATTTCCACCCTCTTATATTTGTTGAGGCTATCTCTGTGTCCCAGTGTGTGGTTGATTCTTGAGAATGTTCCATGTGCACTAGAAAAGAATGTATAAGCAGCTATTTTGAGATGGAAGGCTCTGTACATATCAATTATGTCCAGTTGGTCTAATGTGTCATTTAAGGATGTTATTTCCTTATTGATTTTCTGTTTGGATGATCTGTCCATATCCGACAGTGCAGTATTTAGGTCCCCTACTACGATAGTGTTGTGGCCTGTTTCTCCCTTTACTTCTGCTAGTAATTGCTTTACATATTTCGGGGCTCCCTGATTGAGAGCATAGATATTAATAAGTGTTATGTCTTCTTGGTACATGATTCCCTTTATCATTACGAAGTGTCTCTCAGTGTCTTTCTTTATCTTTTTTATTTTGAAGTCTATTTCATCTGATTTTAGTACTGCTACTCCTGCTTTTCTCTGAATGCCATTTGCTTGAAATATCATTTTCTACCCTTTCATTTTGAGTCT
>NW_011888937.1:2745541-2797114 GCF_000151845.1 Pteropus vampyrus
GGTATCATAGAATTCAGTAAATATAATTTAAATGAAAAAAATCTTAGTACATAAAGGCAATTAGGATAAGCTCATGATGTATATAAAGTCAGCTAGTCTAGAAACCTCTGATTTTCAGCATGAACAAAGGTGATTATAGACAAGCATGTCTGAGAAATAAGCCTAAATATTGAAGAAGGTAGGGAAAGCTCTGTATCCAATGATTTTATAGTTTAATTCTTAAGATACAGTGCCAAAAGTAATTTGTATTTTAGATTAGAGGTTTGTGAATTTATTCTTTATGCTTTCAATAGAAAAATGTTCTATTTTGGAATTTTGTTCAGGAGAATTACTTATTTATTTATGTTCTTCGGAAGAAGACAAAGAGAATGCAATTTTAATTTCCATTGCTTGATTTTATTACATTAATTGAAAGTACAACAAAAATCTCATTTTAGTTAGGTACTGTCTAATTTCTTTATTTCTTTATTCTTCTTCTTCTTCATATTTCTTTTATTGAGGAGAAAAAAGTAGAAAAAATGCTCACCATTATTTTATAAGAAAAATATAAATACTTCTCTCTCTCGCTAAGCTTCTGACCAGTGCCCACAAGAAAGATTCTTTTAGGCACAGAGAATACTCCACAGAAGTATTAAAAGAAGGGAAAGAAGCCCCAATGGAAATATCATGCATTAACAATTGCAGGTGAGAAAATACAGAATTGCTGGGATACCCTAACACACGAATGCACGATCCAGGTGACTTTGGCCATGAGCATGATCTGGTCCTTCAAAGATTTGAGGCCTGTGGGACATATTGTAAATCTTAGGCCTGTCATAATACTGTGACTTTTGGATGCAATTGTTTTAAACTGAAAATGGCATTGATCTTTCCCTAGGGCCATTTAGAAAAGTGTAAGGGTACCACCCCTGACAGTTCCTAGTTGGGGATGGGTTAGCCAAGCATCTTGCATGATAAAGAATTTTCTCTAACCCAAAGTGGCAAAAGTGTTGATTGAGAAAAGCATGTATTTCATCCCAGAATTGAGGAAGAAGGGAACTGATGTTATTATTGGCTCTGGTTATAAAAATTAAAGAAAGAACTTTCAAGTTTTTTTCACATCCCGTGCAGCCCAGGAGACTGAAAGGAAAAAGGGATTTAAGAAATAACTTGTCTCCCAATTAAAGAATGGTCTTGAAAGAGTCCTTGAACTGCATATTTTAGAAGATTATGTTAACACTCCACTAAAGAAACCATATTACAAGGAGCAACAGGAACCTAGATGTCAATGTATGTGCTTCTACATCAATTTCATCATACCTACTGATACGAAATCATAGGAAGCTCAAACTAGACCATGTTCTTCCCTCATTTTACAGAGAAGAAATCCTGGGACTAACATGTTAAATATCTTGTCTATATTTAATAACTGAGGAAATAGATCCAGCACTTATATTCCATAAGATTCATGACTGTTAGCCACATATAACAATCGGACAATATTTGACATTTTTAACAAAGATGAGTAGGTTGTATGTGGAGTGTGTGTGTGTGTGTGTGTGTGTGTGTGTGTGTGTGTGTGTGTGTGTATAGGGGCATGGTGGAAGTATATGGAAATCCAACCTTTTTTTTTGTAGAATAATTATTATTTTCCTTAATTTTAATTTATGATTCTTAAACTTCTTATATTCATTGCTAACTACACTGTTCTTTAACTTTTTTGTTCTATGGACATAATTCTTAAATAACTCAAATCTTTTCCAAAAACAATGAATAAAAATATCCAGTATTTTATGAATGTTGTTTGTGAGTGATAATCTTCCATCTTCTCTAAATAAGTACTTTGGAAAAATAACATTTAAAGAGTCATATAAGCCTTTAGAATTGTTCTTTGTGAAGCTAATTTTGTAGTATTTGTAATGTTTGTTATTTCTGATATATTAAACCTAAAAAAAAAGGAAATGGTTTCTTTGCTATTACTCCCAGAATAAAGAGGGAATGTAGACAGCAAGAAAAATAAATTAAAGCCCATGGGTGCTTCCTCCTCAGCATATAAAAGCCTAACACTGTAAACACCTATGTCTAAGAATACATTTAAATACATCAATAGAGAAATGTTCAGGTAATTAATAAGGGTCACTAATTTCTCCAGTCCTGCTATAAGGCGAAAAATGAGTAGCTGAATCTAGATTGTGAAGATAAGCCACAGAGAAGTAGAAATGTTTGTCACCTAAAAATAATCATTAGAACATATGATTTAAGTAAGAGTATAAAATGATTGAAAGCTAAAACCAAATGCTATTTTCTTTTCTGCATTGGAAACCTGTGACTAATCTCACTAAAATATAAATTATTTTAAAAGAAAATGTGGGATTAAGGAAAAGTAGTTATTGAGTGTTGTCTATTAGATCACATTTTGTTGCAATGAACTACAATACTATGAATATAGATGGTGATTCTGATTTTGTTTCCATTATGAAGCTTTGGAAGTTGCAAACTGCTATTATACACTTTTGTAGCTTTCTTCACTGCCCTAGGTAGGCACTTAGAGATTTTTTGAGTGCTATCATTTCTAGGTGTTTCTTAATCATAAAACCTATGTGGGAATCTACCATGCAATTTGTGATACTAAGGTTTATTTTTGAATGGTTCAGTCAAATGAAAAGACATTGCATTTACATAAAATGATAAATACCCAAGTAAGTAGCAATGTTAATCCACAATGAAGTGTGTAGCATAGATCAGAGTTCTGCAGGGGTTCAGAGGAGGAGAGAAGAGCTAAACTTAGTCTCTATAATATATACATATTCTTTTAGATACAGGAGAGGATGGTGTTAGCCAGAGCTCCCCATCGAATTGTGTAGGTGTTATAATTGGTGTTCTTCAGGAGAAAGGTCAGTAATACTTGGTGACACCATATAACAGAATTGAGTTATCATCCCCTGGGCTTTTTCAACCTTCAAATATAGTAATAGGAGTCTCTTAAGTAGAAATAGACTAAACTGAATATAACTACTTACAGCCGAGCAGTTCCCAGAAGACGGACCCAGAGAGTTCAAAGCCAACTGCAATCAAGAGGTATGATACCACTTGAATGAAAAAACAAACAAACAACAACTGAAAAAGACTTAAAAGCAAATATCAAGTTCATTCATTCATCAGTGGGCACTTAAATTGTTTCCTCCCATGTCTTGGCTATTGTAAACAATGTTGCTAGGAATATGGGGGTGTAGATAGCTTTTCAAGTTAGTTATATTTATTTTTAGAGGTTAAATACATGAAAGTAGAATAACTGAGTCATGTGGTAGTTCTAGTTTTAATTTTTTATGGAATCTGCGCATTATTTTCCACAGTGGCTACACCAATTTACATTTCCAATAACAATGCACAAAGGTTTTTTTTTCTCCACATCTTTGCCAATGGGTGTCATCACTTGTATTATCAGTAGTAGTTATTCTAACAGGTTTGAGATGACATCTCATTGTGGTTTTGATTTACATTTACTTTTTGCATTTCTGGTAATGTTTTGTATTTTACTCTTATTTGTTTTATAGTCTAATGATTATTTTCATCTGACAAATATTCTTACTTCCCTGTTGTTTATTTTTGTAATCTAGATTCAGCTACTATGTTTCTTAAAATTCAAGACCATGTCAATTAGTAATTTTCATGCTTTAAAAGATGCGCTAAATGTAGAGATGATAAATATCCAATCTAATGACAATAAAAATATTAAACTCCAACAAAAAGTATAAACTTGATACTTCAGAGTTCAGTCATTAATTCTCATGTCCTTATAATATCCTATTAGAGCATCTATATTCTGACACCAACTGTTGTACTGAGGTACAATCCAGTACACCTAGTACTAGTGTTAGAATCCACAGGTTTAATGGCATGGTCCTACAAGACGGGTCCTACTTCAGATGCCAGCCACATGTAGGATCCTTATGTGCTTGCACTTCTGATCAACTGGCTACAAAATTGAGGGTTTCCAGGATACATCTCAGGTTTGATAATTCACTAGAATGAATCACAGAACTCACAACACTCCCATCACACTATACATACCATTTAATAACTCTTATTCATATTCTTATATGTATTTGTCTCTTTTAATGATTCTTTCCTTGACTTTTGGCAAAATTCATCATTCTGTTCTATTTTTGAACCTAGTCTAGATGTCTTCTATTAGGCATTTTGTTATAATTGTAGTTTAACTGCATGTGTCTCAATACATTTTTGCCTCCTTGAAAACAGAACTTGGACGTCGTTCCATAGTGTAGAGTTTAGCATGTCTGCTTTACATGCAGAAGGTCCTGGGTTCGCACCCCAGTGGAGCCATGGTCCATGGTCTACGGCCATGCCATCCTGTACAAGCCCGATGTCTGATCTCGGAAGCTAAACAGGGTCAGGCTTGGTTAGTACTTGAATGGGAGACCACCTAGGAAGACCAGGTGCTGTAGGCATAAATAATAATAATCATAAATAATAATAAAAAAAAAGAAAACAGGACTTAGGCCACTTTTTGCTCTTTATCTTCTATAGACCAGTTCTACTGTGTCTTTCACATACAGGAGACAAACATACATGCACACACACGCATGTATGTATATCCGTATATATATATAAATACATGTGTGCATGCATATATGTGTGTGTACAATGTACATGAGCTTGAACTAGAAGAGTTTTCTAATCGATTATGAAGTCCAACTATGTCTACTTTCTTGCTATTTTCCTAATTTCTCTTTCTCTTGCTATTGATCACTTACATGAAATACAGAAGATAAAAGATATTTCCCTCCTAAATGTTTTGCAACACTTGCAATGCCTATGAATTAGAAGTTTAGTCTCCACAACCAAGAATAACAATATCTAATAGGTTCTAATAGAGGCGCATTGATTTTTGTGAAACTGGGGAAAGAAAATATTCTGAGGGTGATTGCAGTGTAGAAATCCTCTATTTTTCCTGAAATAACTTCTCTCTTTTTTTTTTCCTTTGGACCCATACTCTCTTCCCTTTAAGATAATGAAGATGTAGAAAAAATTAATTAAGGTCTTTTAATTTCAGTTTCCAAATCTAATAAAATGACCTTATCACTATTGATGTTGATACGCAAGATTGAAAGAGGTACAGTTCCTCACATGTGGATTAAGTTTATGGCAAGCTCTTGCACTGAAGTTTGTTTCATAAAATGCAAATGCATTGTACAAGTAACCAATTTTCTTTCCTTGCATATTCCTTAACAGCCTGAAACAGATTTTGGCACCCCAAAATATGACCACCTGACTGATTTTCAACAACTAATTAAATGAAGACCCATCAAAGATATTCATATACTGCTGAGTTAAGCAATTCAGTGAAAAAAAAAAAGTGAAAGTACACTTCGAAATAAAAGAAAGAACAAAGGGAAAAAGAGAAACAGAAACATTATCCTCAGTTTAAAAATTGCTTGTCCCACAGAATGACAACCCCAATATTATATCATTCACCCATACTCTGATGGCCTGTACTATTAATCACCTTCTGAGCATATAGGTGTTCATATTAAAGTGAGTTTTGGGGAAGGGTCGGTGAGGCAGGGGTCATAAGTTTTCAAGAATGACCAACTTTCACTTTTCTAAGTGCTTTGAAGCTGAGTAGAAAATTTATATGAGAAATTATCTTTATCGGAGAGAGCACTTGGCATCAAATTTACTGTTGAAAAATTACAGAGAATCAACTTCTTATCTATTGGGACTCTTAATAGATATCTGATTCTGTTGTAGCACATCATTAATGAGTCTGCAAGAAATACAACATGGACATATCTTTCCCTGAAGTAATTAAAACACCAATGTACTAGATACACGTAAGCTACTAGGTGGGTGATCTTATCAAGCTTGACAATGTATCTTTCAAAATATTTTTTTCTTAAATTAACTAATCATAAAATTTCAAGTTTTGATAAGATTCTACCAATAAAAAAGCAATGCACATGGAAGTGGATTACTGCATGCAACCTGGTATATCTATTAAATGAAAGTGGCAATGAGAGGAGAATGTATGTGACAAACTCAAATGTCCTACAATCTTCTAGCATTCCTTATATACAAAAGGGAAATGGCCATAAAATATTTTTTAATGAATAACTGGTTGGGTTTTCACCTACAATTCTGAAATCTCTAACACTATATCAAATATTTTACATTCACATTGAAGCATTAAAATTAATGTATCTAATCAAATGCCATCTGACTAAAATTTCTTTAATTTAGCCTCTGTTCCAGAAGCTTAATATCAATCATAGATTACTGTTAATTAATGTACTTCATTTTTAAAAACGGTTTTAGGATTACAGAAAAATTGAATAGAATATAAAATTCCTATATACATGTTTTCCCACACTGTTTACTCCATTATTAACATCTTGCATTAGTGTGGTAGATGTTACAATTGACAGACCAAGATTGATATGTATTATTAACTAAAGTCTATAGCTTACATTAGGGTTCACTTTGTGTTGTAATTTCATGAGTTTCGACAAGTACATAATATCATATGTCCATCATTATGGTATCATGCAAAATAGTTCTACTACCCTGAAAATGCCTTGTGCTCTACCTATTCATTCCCAACCCCTTCCCATCAAAACCTCTGACTACCACTAAACATTTTACTTTCTATAGTTTTGGCTTTTCTAGCATGTAATATAGTTTGAATCATATAATATGAAGCCTTTTCAGACTGGCCTCTTTCATTTAGCAACATGTATTTAAATTTCCTTCATATCTTTTTATGGCTAGATAGTTCATTTCTTTTTATTGTTAAATAATATTTCATTGTAGGGATGTACCACAGTTTTTTTAGTCCATTCATCTATTGGAGGACATCACGGTTTCCTAAAGTACTGGGAGTAATATAAAAAGTTGCTGCAAACATTTCTGTTCAGGCTATTGTATGATAATTTTTAACTAATTTGTTAAATACCTGGGACACAATTGTTGGATCATATTCTGAGACTATGTATAGTTTTCTAAAGACTGCCGAACTATCTTTTTTTTTTTTTCTTTTTCAATAGCAGTAAATGAGAATAACTTTTGCTCCACATTCTCACTAGGACTTGGTGTATTAGAGTTTTGGACTTTAGCCATTCTAATAAGTTTATAGTAGTATCTCATTATTTTATTTATTATTATTTATTTTCTATTTGTTATTTAGTTATTAGGTTTTTTGTCTATTGAAATATAATAGACAATTAGTTGCTTGTATTTACATTGTACAATTCAATTAGTTTTTTTCACTTACAGTTGCATATAATAATATACCAGTTTCAATTGTATAGCATAGAGATCAGAGATCCACATAACTAACAAAGTGATCACCCTTTGAAGGTTAAATCTAGTAACCTTCTTCCCCTTATATATTTATTACAACATTGTTAACCATCTTAATATTTTTTTTATGTTTTAGTTATAGTTGGCATACAATACTATATTATACAGCATAGTTATTAGGCATCTATATAACTCACAAAGTGATCACCCTAATAAATCTAGTGCCCTCGTGATATTGTATATAGCTATTACAATACTATTTGTTGTATTCCTTATGCTGTACTTTCTATCTCCATAACTGTTTTGTAACTACCAAACTACTTCTTAATCTCTTCCCCATTTTTTCATTGATTCCCCTAACCTCTTCCTATCTGGTAACCCTCAAAGTATTGTCTGTATCTATGAGTTTGTTTCTGTTTTTTGCTTGTTTGTTTGTTTTGTTCTTTATGTTTCACATATACATGCAATAATATGGCATTTGTCTTCCTCTGTCTGACTTACTACACTCAGCACACTACCCTGTAGGTCCATTATAAAATATCTTTTCCCATCCCATTAATTTTAGTTTGTGTTTGTCTTTTAATCTGAAGTGGGTCTCTTGTAGACAGCATATGTAAAGGTCTTGTTTTCTTCTCCATTCAGCCACCCTATCTTTTGATTGGACCATTTAATTCTTTTTCATTTGAAGTGCTTATTGAAAGATATGTAGCAATCTTCATTCTTTATTTAGACCTTTGATACATATCTTTTTTTTCTTAAAGAAGTCCCTCCAACATTCCTTGTAATACTGGCTTGGTGGTAAACAACTTCTTTAGCTTTTTTTTTTTTTTTTTTGTCTGGGAAGCTCTTTATCTGTCCTTCGATCCTAAATGGTAGCTGTGCTTAGTAAGTAATCTTGGTTGTAGGTCCTGGGTTTTATCACTTTGAATATAAGTGTGCCAATCCCTTTTGGCCTGCAAAGTTTTTGTTTGGAAATCAACTGACAGTCTTATGTGAGCTTCCCTGTAGGTAACTAAGTGTTTTTCTCTTGTCACTTTTAAGATTCTTTCTTTGTCTTTAACCTCTGACATTTTAATTATGCTGTGTCTTGGTGAGGGCCTCTATGGGTTCATTGTGTTTGGGACCCTCTGAACTTTCTGGGATTGTATGTCTATTTCCTTCACCAGGTTAAGAAAGTTTTCCACCATTATTTCTTGACATAGATTTTCAATTCCTTGCTCTCTCCCTTCTCCTTCTGGTATCCCTATAACGTGAATGTTATTATGCTTGATGTTGTTCCAGAGCCTTCTTAAACTATCTTCATTTTTTTAAATTATTTTTTCTTGTTGCTGTTCTGATTGGCTGTTCTCTCCTATCCCATCCCCTATGTCACTGATTCACTCCTCTGTTTCATCCCTTCTGTTTATTCCCTCTAATGTACTCTTCATCTCAGATATTTTATTATTTATTTCTGACTGGATTCCTATTATGTTTTCCATCTCTATTGTTATGTTTTCCATCTCCTTGTAAAAGTTTTCACTGAGTTCATCTACTCTTCTCCTAAGTTCCTTGAGCATCCTTATAACAAGTGTTTTGAACTCTGCATCTGGTATATTGTTTTTCTTCATTTTGTTGAACTCTTTCTCTGGAGCTTTGTTCTGTTCTTTCAAGCGGGACCTGCTTCTTTGTTTCCTCCATTTTGGCTGCTTCCCTGTGTCTGTTTCTATGTATTAAGTAGGGCTCTTAAGTCTCCCAGTCTTAGTAGAGTGGCTTTATTTAGTAGGTGTGCTGTGGGGCCCAGTGGTACAGTCCAGGAAGGGGCCACCGAGTAAGAGTCACTAAGCAATCCACATATGGCTGCCACATATGCTGGGCTTATAGGTGCCCCAGGAGGCCAAGTCGAGAACCAGGGCTGGCTGCTGCTAGTGCAGGGCCTGGGGATTGTATAGGGCACGCCAAGGTCAGATATTGCTTCTTTGGTTTTTGGGGGCTTTTGAGAGATTTTCTGACAGTTCACAGCGGGAGCCAAGACAATCTGTTTGTATGGAATAAACCACTGGAGGCAGCTTGGGTGGGCCCATATGTCAGGAGAGGTGGAGTCTCAGGGAATCCCCTGGGCAGAGCGACCTGTATTATCCAGGCTGATGGAGACTGTGTCTGCTGGCTGGGAGTGGCACAGGCTAAACAAAGAAACAATGGTTTGTGCCTGCTCCTCTGTCCAGCAGAAAGCCGCCCCTCCAGCCCTCACCCTGAAGCCAGACAGTTCAGTGCCCCCCAGTATGTCCCTGGCACCCCTCAAGCAGCTGCCTCAGCACTGGAGCTCAGAGCGAGCGAGTCCATCAGTAGGTAAGGCCAGGCATGGGCCCTTTAAGAGGAAGGTCTCTGCTTCCCACAGCCCTCCATCTCACTTCACTGCAATCTCTGCTGGTTTGCACAGCCATAGGTTGTGAGGACTTCTCTTCTGGGCACTGGAACCCAGTCTGGGGAACCCAGTGTACGTTAGGGACCTTCACTCCTCAGGTCGGGATGAGGGCTCTACAGCCAAGATGATCCTTCCAATTCTCTATTGCCACACACAGTTGTGGGACTGGGCCTTTTTGCATCTCTGTACCTCCTACAATTTTGAGGTGACTTGTTATTTTTGTCCCTAGTTGTAGGATTTCTGTTCAGCCAGGCCTCAGGTGACTCTCCAGTACTCTCTCATTGTTATTTTAATTCACAATTCTCTAATGCACATGAAGTTGAGCATTATTTTATGTTTGTTTATCATTTTAATATCTTCTTGATGAAGACCTTTTGCTCATTTTAATTTGGATTGCTTGTTTTCTTATTATGGATTTTTAAGAGTTCTGTGTATTATGGAAGTGAAACGAAAATCATTTTTAATGAAGTTCAATTTATCAATTTTTCTTTTATGGATTATGCTTTGGAGTTATATTGAAAAAGTCACCACGAAACAAATGATCACTTACATTTTCTCCTGCACTATCTTCTAAAAATTTTATGATTTTGCATTTTACATTTAGATCTAAGATTCATTTTGTTTTAATTTTTAACACTTAATGTCTGTGTCTAAAGTTATATTTTGACGTGTGGATGTCTAATTGTTATAGCAGCATTTGTTGAAAGATTATTCTTTTTCCATTGACTTGTCTTTGCTCCTTTGTGTGGGTCTCTTTCTGGGCATGCTATTCGATTCAAGTGATCTAACCACTAGACAGAAATATATGCATTTCGTATGTCTTTTTAAAAAATCAGATTTTGTTTGCATTAATTTTTTTTGTATTATCCTCTTATTTTTAGTTGTTTGTGCTCTTTAGTATTTCTTTTATTTTACTTGCTTAAAAAGAAACTTCTCCTTTTCTAATTTCTTGAGATAGAAGCTTATATAATTGATTTGAAGTCTTCCATCTTTTAAATATTAGCTTTAATACTCAGGAAAAGGGAAGATGCTTAAAAACTACACAGAAGACAATAGTAAATAGTCTCAAAATTGTCTCTTTTACTGTAAACGCACTATAACAACACATATACTTCATTTCATTTTTTTAATGTAGTTTTTCTGATTCAAGCTGGTTTTGCCTGGGTAATGGCATTATGACTCACTTGTTTTTTTCACTCATTCTCTAACTTTTTTATGCCTGATCCTTTAATTATTAAACCTTAGGACATAAAATTTGTCAAGCCTCAGGTCTATAGTCATGAGACAATAAGTTTTGGTTACACTAAAGATAGTATCTTAGCCTTATATGTGTTTCAGCTCCAAGTCCATTGAGGCAGAACAACCCCACTGGCCACGGGACCAGACAGGATGGCACCAGGTTGATTCCTGAACTAAACACAGTGATTGATTACCCCAGTCCCATCCAATCGTCCAGTCAAATAGTGCCCATGCCCCCAACTCCCTTAGTTTTCATAACTACTAGTTTTTCCCTATATAATCTGCATTCATGAGAAGGCCAATGGCCAGGTTGTTGAGAGCGTTAGCTCTCCTGTGTCTCTGAAACTTGCAACTTCTTAAAATCAGCCTTGCTTTCTTCGCTGCAAAACCTGCACGTATCTCTTTTTTGATTCAGACACATGCAGGCAGATAGCCCCCTTTTGCTCTGATAACATTACCTCTATGTCAATCTGTAGTTGTTTTTAATGAACATTTGTTTTCCCCTTTTTTTGTGGCCTTTCCAGCATCAATTTCCCCTACCAATGGTATCGGTCCCCTGATTTTACCATGGCAAATCAGTTTGTAAGACTAACGATAAGGCACTCTTTTCTCAGCCAAGATGACACAATATTTGCTCATTAGTTTGCTCAACCAATCCTTATTAAGCTGAAACTAAATCCCAGACACTGACAGGCACTGGAGATCTAGTAGTAAACCAAACAAGAAAGATTTTTCCCTTATTGCACATACATTCTAATGTGGGATTCAGATATAAAATAGGTGAACAGTCTATTACAATAGACCTCCAGGTAGAGAAGAGGACTTAAGAGTCGAGTTAAAAAAATTTAGACTAACTCTCCCAGAAAAGTGAATATTGAATAAAGCAAAGCAAGGACAGAAAGTAGTTGAACTTACTGGGGTTAGGAATTCTTTTGCCCTCTATATATGATCAAAGATCCTTTGATTTTTGTCCTGTGTGATGGCTGAATTGTTCTTCTATATCTTTGATTTTGTGAGCTACAAAATACCTTCCCTATCCATTTCTTTTTGTTAAGATTATCTTTTTGCTAACATTGATCTCTGTTGCTTGCATGCTAAGTACTCTAATCAACTCAATGTTGAAAATACTTCTGAGTACAATAGACTAATGGAATGTTGGAGAGTGAGATGCTTTTAAACATTTTTTTTTTTTTTTAATTGGAGGGTGGTAGCTGGGCATGTTGGGGAAGTGGTCCACCAGATTAGGGGGGGAAAGCCTGAAGGCCACCTGGCCAGGCAGCTGGTCCTGGAGCAGGCGATTCAGCTCCATGTCCTGGCCTGGTTTAGCTATGGTGTTGGGGTCCGGGGGTCTCAGGCAGAGGTGAAACCCTGACTTTTAAACTTGCCCTTGTTGCTTCAAATGTAAACTTTAGGGCATAGAGTTTTAACATCTTTTCTCAAAGAGTCACTTCAATGAGCCAAGGATATGTTACAACAAATTTCCACATTAAATGTTTTTTGCCAAGGCCCCTATTCTAACTTCTGACTGTAGCTTATATATCACTATTATAGTCATCGCCACCTTATATAATAACTAATGTCTTGAGTAACTGTCTTATGCTAAGTTTAGTTTTTTTGAGTGTAAACAAAATGAATCATTTACCTTTATATTCAAGTTTCTGCAGGACTATATGCAATAAAGAATTGATGCTCAATAAAGATATTTTGTAATGAATGGAAAACAGTAGAATCTCTTTAATCAAACTTTTCCACCTTCCTATGTTAACATATTTACTCTCCTCCATAATAATTCACTACTAGTGCTCTAGTTTTTTGTGCTTATTACCATTTTATGTATCTTTCTTCCTTTTACTTAAATCAAAATAAATATTGAAATAATCTTGAGTTTTACACTCGGTGTGTGAGTATGTGTATATGTGTTTATATTTATTTCAATGATATAAAAAAATCTAAGTATACTCATTATTTGAATGACCAATTTATAACCAAGAGACTCCATACTCTTTCAGGATCAGCATTTTTGTTTGTACTTGAAATTATGCTGGTACCAAAAGAGTGACTTTAACTGTCTTGGGGTAATTAGAAGAGAAAAGAAGTACACCTAATAAGCAAAAGATGACTTTGTGCCAAGTGATATTCAATTGATTCATAGTATGATTTACAAATAAATTTTCTACAGTCTCTTGAATAGAGAAATGTGGTGAGAAATTGAATCTACCAAAGGGCCTAGGGAATTAGAGAAATGCTGACTCAAAAGACTCTGTACCACAGTAGTCAATAGTGTTTTCCTATAGTGAGTAGACATTTAGAACAGAAAAACTCTCCACTGACATTTTAGATAAATGTTAATTTGAATTTTATTGTATTTTTTCTTTTATCTAATGTATACATTTGTTTTAGTTTTATGGTTGTATATAAGCTATTACATTAGGAGTTTACATTTTGCTTTATGTTTATACATATTTAGTAATGTTGTAATCAAATAATTTAACTCAACATTGGAAGACAGACTATTGCCTTTTTAATAGGTTCTTATATATTAAATTGAAGAAACAATATCCTAGACCATCATCTTTATTTCCAAAGTCAAATTAAATAGCAAAGTCCAAACTCTGAAATACCTATGTCTCTTGCCAGATATTGTTGGACAAGAATGTAGTTGGAAATTTCTGTCTACTGTGTTTTATTTTATGGTATAGTTATTTATTTTATGTTATGGTCACCTTTTTTATTCCTGTTTTACCACTCACCTAGTATCCCAAATAAAAATATAACTTTAGTCATATTTCTTTAATTTTTTATGACTTATTTTATTTGGTATGTTATTATTAATATTTGATATAAAATTACTGCTGATTTTTCACTTTATCATTGAGATATTAAAAATTTTACTGCTTTCTAAAGATGAAAAATTTCTTAAAATCTCTCTGCCTTCTGAAGAAGAATACTTTTATCTGTACCTGCCCTAGTATACTTATTAATTCTTACCAACTTCTGTATAAAGAGCCCCCGTCTGAGAAACAGTTTTTTAGGCCTATCTTGGCACTTATCAACAAGTTATATAACAAAATAAGAAGCATGATGGGAGTTACTTTTTCTTTTCCTATGAGATTGAGAAACTTGGAAAGCACATTTATTTCAAGACCAAATGAATTCTAAATACATTACAAACCTGTGCTCAAATAGTCTCTTAGCTTAGGAAATGTAATGGAAACGTAGATATAACCTCGAACCTGTCAGAATGGCCATCATCAATAAATCAACAAACAACAAATGTCAGCAAGGATGTGGAGAAGAGGGAACCCTTGTGCACTGTTGGTGAGACTGCAAATTGGTACAGCCACTATGGAAAGCAGTATGTAGTATCTTCAGAAAATTAAAATTAGAACCACCACATGACCCAGCAATTGCACTCTGGGTATTTATTCAAAGAAACCCAATCATTATCATAATTCTTCACTGTAGGTATTACTATATGACAGTATTAAATGAGGAAACTGGAGTGTACTTAATACACAATCTAAAATGAGAGAGGTTTTTTTGTTTTTTGTTTTTTGTTTTTGTTTTTTTTTTTTAAAGAACGATAGAATGAAAAATTAGGGTATGCAAGAGACAGATAGTCAAGATGAGGGAGGGGAACCATGCTGAATTGATAAACTAAAGTATTTTGGAAGGAAGGTGTTGTCTGTAATTCTTACAGCAAAGTCAATTAGACCAAGAATTATAAAGTATTCTCTTAGGTTGATATCATTGGTATATCATGGGTAATTTTTTTTAAACCAATTTCAGAGTAGAAACAATAGGGGAAAACTGTGTAGTTGAAATAAATGGTGGAATACAGCAATAATTTAATGAGAGAGATATTTCATAAAAAGAGATATCAGTCATAAGTTTTGACTTAAAACTGCATTAAATCTAGGTCAGATAGTTTATACAGGAGTAGGAATTGAATATCTAAGAAAAGTGCTAGTAGGTGAAGCACTATAACATAAGTTTGGGCAGATAATTATAGGAGACAGAATTGGCACTGCCTCGTTCATTAGAAAGAACTTTATTAAAGAATATTAGTTAACCAAAACATTCATTAGGAGTGATGGAGAAACTACTATATCTGAGCTTGTATGAACAATTGTGAGAAACTTATACTGACCAACTAGCAAGATAAGGAAGCTGTTGCTTCCACTCATCTTCAAACCATATCAAATCTGTCATGATTAAAAAGCTGCTGCTAGGAAATTCAGATCCCCCATTATCAGTCTCCAAACCACTGTGCTGCCTCTGTCTGCACCTACACCTGGCAAATGGCTGCCATGTCACATGTCAGCACCCTAGCTACGTATCAGAGGGAGAGAAGAAGGGTGTGTGTGTGTGTGTGTATGTGTGTGTTTGTGTGTGTGAAAGTAGATTGACACGGGTGGGCAATTTCAAAATGTGGAGAGATTCGGAAAATTATGGACAGCCACAAATAATAGATACTATAAAAATCCTAGAGAATGTGGAGACGTCTTCTAAAGTACAACAGGATTTAAAGCTAAGGTGTTGTAATACATTTGATGCCTTATTTAGATAATTTTTACATTGTACTTTTAATAATACTTGATTCATCATTTCTGATACATCAGTGATGTATTCAACATACATCACATTGCTCTAGTCATTTTTTTAATTAAATTTATTGGGGCGACATTGGTTAATAACATTACATAAGTTTCAAGTGTAAAATTCAAGTGTAAAATTCATCTGGTTATTACATTGTATGCTCACCATCCGCAGTCGAGTCTCCGTTACCATTTGACTTTCTTTACCCTCTTTGATCTTCCCCCACCTCCCTTCCCCTTTGATAACCACCATAATGTTGTCCGTGTCAATTAGTTTGTTTATTTTTGTTTGTTCATTTGTTGTTTTCTGTTTTATACCCCACATATATGTGAAATCATATAGTTCTTGTCCTTCTCTGTCTGACTTATTTCTCTTAACACGATACTCTCAAGATTCATCCATGTTGTCTCAGAGGCAATATTTCATCCTTTTTTTGCCTGAGTACTGTGTGTGCGTGTGTATACATACCATATCTTCTTCATCCAATCATCCATCAAATAACACTTAGGTTATGTTGCGTCCTTATCTTGGCTACCACAAAGGGGGTACATATGTTTTTAGGAATAAAAGTTTTCAAAATTTTGGGATAGACACTCAGAAAGATTATTGGGGTATAAGGTAGTGCTATTCTTATTTTTTTGTTTACTATAATGTCTGTATCAATATACATTCCCACCAGCAGTATATGAGGGCTCTTTCTTCTCCACATTTTCTCCAATATTTATTATTTCCTCTCCTATTGAGAATAACTAGAATAACTGTTCTAACAGGTGCGAGGTGGTATTTCATTGTGGTTTTGATTTACATTTCCGTTATACGTAGTGAAGTTGAGCACTTTTCATATATCTATTTGCCATTTTTATGTCTTCTTGGGAAAAGTGTCTGTTCAGGTCCTCTGTTAATTTTTTAGTTGGATTGTCTGATTTTCATTGTCAAGTTGTATGAGTTCTTTATATATTTTGGATATTAGCTCCTTATCAGAAATATTTCATTTGCAAGTATTTTCTCCCATTCATTGATTGCCATTTATTCTTTCATTCATTCATTCATTCATTCATTCATTTATTGCAGAAGCTTTATATGCAGAAGCTTTTTAGTTTGATGTAGTCCCATTCATTTGTCTTTGCTTTTATGTCCCTTGCCTTTGGGTTCAAGTTCATAAGAACCTCTCTGATACTAAGGCCCATAAGTTTGTACCTAAGTATAAAAGACATAGTTTTCTGCTATGTATTTTATTGTTTCACATCTTATATTTGTCTTTAATTAATTTTGAGTTAATTTTTGTTTATGACGTCAAATAGCAGTCTAGTTTCATCCTTTAAGTATTTTCAAAGTTTAAGTTGTTGCTAATTTTTGACATCTTATGCTAGCCAAACATTTTGGCTTTCCAAGCACTTAGCAAACAAATTTTTTTTTAAAAAGGTGGTGGAAGGCAGATTGTTCCCTGTAGCCTTTCTGAGGATGTGTAACAACAATGTGGTTTAGGAACTAGAAACTAGCTCTGAATTTGCATCCTGATTAGACTAAGGCAATCATTTATTCCTCATTATCAGTTGCTTTAACCAAGAAATGGATATAAGCAGTCATTTCTGGATTTGATTCAGATATGCCCAAATTTCAGTTACCTTGATCTAGTAAAATAACACAAGTCCCCCAACATCATCGTTCAAATTTCAGTTGCCATGGTATATTAATTATACCATGGCATATATTTGTGCATTCTTCAAAGCACATATCACTCTGTAAAAGGTAAAAGATTTATTTTCCCCAAAGAGACACAAGAGCATCACAAATCACTATACAAATAGCAGATGCACATCATGATCAGTGACCTCTTACATCATTTCTTTCAAAGTCTGTTGGTGATTAGTTGCTGCACATCTATTTGTCAATTTATGCACAGATAATAACGTACATATTTGTGTTACCTGCTTGTCTCTTAGTGCCAAACTCTCATGACATTTCCCAAAAATATATACTTAAAAGAGGAGTTTGGCTAACAAAAAAATGAAAATCAGTAAAAAACCCCCCAAAAGTAATAACAATGGAGGTGAAATTCAAATATAGTATAAATAGAGTTATAACAAAATGACTGGGGGAACATTGACACCACTAACATTGGAGAGGCTCTAGATAGATAGCCAAAGGAATTCAGTAAGGTGAACTTATCAACATAAATGAATGCAGTGTTAATGATGAAAAAGATAAAGATATCCTAAAAGAAATGACACCAGCAAAAAAATCGTCTCGTTAAAGAACTCCTATAATAAAAAGTGCAAAGGATAAAGTGTTGGAAGCTGACACAGTCTCAGGGAAGAATATGATAATTTGCTGAGGTATAGAAAAAATACTCTCTTCATTTTGTAAGTTATACTGCAAAAAGAACAGAACAAGAACTGTTCAAACTACTCAATATAATTTATTCTAGTTGTCAATGTTTCTAATGTTATAGTATACTAAATAAATTCTAGTTTTATTTCCCTATGTATTTAAAATCAACAGTAAAAAATTTTGTAATATTTTGACAAAATATTTTAAAGATCATAGAACAATCTTAAATGTTCTCATTGATTACTAACATTGCTTAGAATGGTTTCAGTTTGCATAGCACTATTATAGTCCCACAGTATAGAAGCATAAACTCCCTGCAATTTGCATGCCCAGCAAACAGAATATGGTCACCATTTATCAAGATTATAGAAGTGAGTGGAGGAAGTAAGGGAGATAAATTCTATAGCAGCAACATAGCTGGATCTATACTACGTTAAAAGGCATAGGAAAGAGAATCACTAACTCTACACAGGATGAAAATGGATTGCAGAGGAGAATTTTTTTGTGCATCTTTAAGACAGAGTTAAAGTTTCTTTGGAGAGTTAAAAACAGAGTAAGGACAAATAACATGTTACAGGTAAAATGAAAAAGTGAAAATAAATAAGCTCCCATCTTCAAGCTGATGAAACCAAAGAAATGTATTCAAAATAAGTCAAAAGAGATGAAAGTCCAGGAAAGGAAGTGACTATAGAAGAAACATCCATCTGAGAAGGCTGAGTAAAAGTGGAATATATAGAGATGATGGTATCCTCAACCTGTGAGAGTGTTTCTGCAGACTCTAAGAATGAACCAAATTTAGAGAGTTCTATAGGTAATCATTTCTAAGAGCTGATAAGGATTCATCAAAAACAGAAGCAGGTATTGAAGTAAATGAGTTTCCCACTGAACCAAGAAATAATCCCAAGGGTATTTACAATTTGAACATCTGCAAAAAATATGTTTAAAATTCCCATCACAATGTATGTTACATGAAGAAAAGAAACCGCCTTGATATTGTGCACTTACTTTCTGATCCTGCCAATAGTATATTATCTACTATCTTTAAAAGCATTCATTTCAGAGAGGGTCATTATTTTTCTTTCATTGATTTGTTTTTTTGTGTGTAAAAAGTGTTTTGAAAAATACCAACCTTTTTGACTGATAGATATAAAAATTAAGGTTTTTCACAATATGAACAGGAAATATGGGGGGATCAATTTACTTCAAGTGTGAAGTAGAAAGAATGGGCTTCTAGGTTAACAGTAAAAACTACAAATTAAAGCAGGGATAATAAGGGACCTTAAAATTATACAATAAAGAGCCTTCATTGATACAGGCTACCTCATGACATAAAACAAACAAACAAACAAACAAACAAAAAATGAAACTGTGCTTTAATAAATTTTAAAATTTATTTTTAATTACAGTTCACAATGAATATTATTTTATATTAGTTTTAAGTGTACAGCAAGAGGTTAGACATTTATATAATTTACAAAGGGATCCCCTTCCTGATTAGTCACCAGACATAGTTATTACGGGCACCAGACATAGTTATTACAATATTATTGACTATATTCTCTGTGCTTTACTTTACATCCCCATGACTATTTCATAACTACCAATTTGAACTTCTTAATCCCTTCACCTTTTACATCTATTCCCTCAACACCCCTCCCATCTGGCAACCATCAGATTGTTCTTTGTATCTATGAGTCTGTTTCCTTTTTGTTTGTTTATGTTGTTCTTTATATTCCACATATAAGTGAAATCATATGGTATATTTCTTTCTCTTTCTAATTTATTTCACTTAGCATAAAACCTTCCAAGTCCATGTTGTTACAAATGGTAAAATTTCATTCTTTTTTATGGTTGAGTAATATTTCATTGTATATATGTATATATATGTACCACTACTTCTTTATCTATTGATGGGTACTTAGGTTGCTTCCATATCTTGGCTATTGTAAAGAGTGCTATAGTGAACATAGGGGTGAATATATCTTTGCGAATTACTGTTTTAGTTTTCTTTAAATAAATACCCAGAGTTCAATTGCTGGTTAGTTCATAAGGTAGTTCTATTTTAATATTTTGAGGAACCTGCAAACTGTTTTCCATAGTGGTTGTACCAATTTGCAATCCAACCAACAGTACAAGTGTTCTCTTTTCTTCATAAACACATCAATACTTATTTGTTTATTTTATTGATGATGGCCACTTTGGCAGATATAAGATGATATGTCATTGTGGTTTTAATTGCATTTCTCTAGTGATTAGTGACTTTGAGCTTCTTTTCATGTCTATTGGCCATCTCTAAGTCCTCTAGAAAAATGTCAGTTCAGGTTCTCTTCTCATTTTTCAACTAGATCGTTAGTCTTTTTTTTTTCCTGGTATTTGGTGCATGAGTTACTTATAAATTTTGGATATTAATTCCTCTTCAGATGTATCATTGGCAAATATCTTCTCTCATTCAGTGGGTTGTCTTTTCACTTTGTTGATTTTTTTTTTGCTGTGCTAAATCTCATTAGTTTGATGTACTTCCATTTGTTTATTTTTTCTTTTGTGTCCCTTACCCAAAAAGGTATATCAGAAAAAAATATTACTAAGAGCAATGTTAGAGAGTATACTGCCTATGTTTTCTTCCAGTTTTATGGCTTCAGATTTACATTTAAATCTTTAATCCATTTTGAGTTTCTTCTTTTATACAGTGCAAGAAGGTGGTCCAGTTACATTTTTTACTTGTATCAGTCCAGTTTTCCCAGTTCCACTTATTGAATAGACTGTCTTTATCACAATGTATATTCTTGCTCCCTTTGTCATATATTAAATAACCAAATATGTATCAATTTATTTCTGGGCTATTTTTTTTCATTGATCTGTGTGTCTCTTATAATGCCAGTACTATGCTGTTTTAAATACTATAGACTTGTAGTAAAGTTTGACATCAGGTAGTGTGATACCTCCAACTTTTTTCTTCTTTCTCAAGATTGCTGTGACTATCTGGAATATTTTGTGGTTCCATATAAATTTTAGGATTATTGGTTTCATTTTGTGAAAAATGCTGTTGATCCTTTGACAAAGATTGAATTAAACCTGTAGATGGATTTAGTAATGGACTTTTTAAAGATGTTAATTCTTTCTGTCTGTGAGCATGGTATATACTTCCATTTATTTGTGTCTTTTTCAATTTCTTTAATGCCTTATAGTTCTCTAAGTACAGGTGTTTTTGCCTCTTTGGATAGATTTATTCTTAGACATTTTACTCATTTTGACATAAATGTAAATGAGATTGTTTTCTTAACTTATCTTTCTGATAGTTTGCGCTTGGTGTATATAAAATGGAACTGATTTCTAAACATTAATTTTTTATCCTGCTACTTTACTGAATTCGACTATCAGCTCTAATAGTTTTTTTGTGAACTCTTCAGGGTTTTTTATATATAATATCATGCCATCTGCAAATAATGACAGTTTTACTTCTTCCTTTCCAATGTGGATGACTTTTATTTATTTATTTTTTCTTATCTGATTGATGTGGCTAGGTCTTTGAATACTATGTTGATTAAAAGTGGTGAAAGTGGACATCCTTGTTCTGTTTCTGATCTTAAGGAAAATGCTTTTTCATCATTGAGTATAACGATATCTGTGGGTTTGTCATATATGGCCTTTCTTATGTTAAGGTATATTCCCTCTATCCTCACTTTGCTGAGACATTTTATCAAAAATGGATGCTGAGTTTTGCAAAATGCTTATTCTGCTTTTATTGATATGATCATATGATTTTTTTCCTTTTTGTGTTTATGTGGTGTATCACATTGATTTTCACATGGTGAAACAATCATAAATCCATTTGATCACAGTGTATAATTTTTTTAATGTATTGCTGAATTTGATTGGCTAATATTTTTGTATCTATTTGTCAGAGATATTTTTCTGTAATTTTCTTTTTAATGTTTTTGTCTGGTTTTGAAATTAATGTAATGTTGGCCTTGTAAAATAATCTTGAGAGCCTTCCCTCTTCTTGAAGTTTTTGAAATAGTTTGAGAAGTATAGGTGTCAATTCTTCTTTGAATGTTTGGTAAAATTCACTCATGAAGACATCTGGTCAAGAACTTTTGTTTGTTGGGAGTTTTTTGATTACTGGTTTAATTTTCTTAGTAGTAATCCATCTGTTCAAATTTTCTATCTCTTCCTAATTCAGTCTTGGAACATTGTAGGTTTCTAGAGATTTATCCAATTCTTCCAGATTGTCCAATTTGTGTATATAATTTTTTATAATATTTTCTTATGTCTTTAAATTTCTGGTGTTGGTTGTCACTTCTCATCTTTCATTTCTGAATTTGTTTATGTGGGTCCTCTCTCTTTTTTATTGACAAGTCTTGTTAAAGTTCATATATTTTTCTTTTCAAAGAAACAGCTCTTGTTTTCATTGATAACTTGTATTGTTTTTCAGACTCTATTTTGTTTATTTCCTTTCTGATCTTTATTATTTTATTATTTTCTTTCCTCAACTTACTTTGGGATTTGTTTGTTCTTTTTTTACTTTCTTTAGGTGTAACATTAGATTGTTTAAGATTTTTCTTGTATTTTTTTTTTTTAACGACTGTTTTGCTATTAATTTCCTTTTTAGGACTGCTTTCTCTTTATTGTTGTGTTTTCATTTTCATTTGTCTCAAGGTATCTTTTGATTTCTTTCTCGATCTCATTGTTAATATATTTATTGTTATTAGTATCGTGTTATTTATCCTCTATGTTTTTGTGTTTTTCATTTTTTCTCTTATAATTGATTTCTAGTTTCATACCATTGTAGTCAGAGAAGACACTTGCTAAGATTTCAGTCTTCTTAAATTTATTGAGACTTGTTTTGTGGCTTAACATGCAGTCTATCTTGGAAAATGTTCCATGGGCATTTGAAAAAAATGTATATTCCACTGTTTTGGGTTGAAATATTCTTAAAATATTAATTAAATTCATCTATTCTAAAGTGTCACATAAGACTTGTCTTTCCTTGTTGATTTTCTATCCAGAAGATCTATCGCCTGATGTCAATGGGATAGTAGGTAAAGTCCCCTACTATGATTGTATTGCTATCAGTCTCTCCCTTTTTTGTCAGTTAATATTTACTTTATGTATATAGGTGCTCCTATGTTGTGTGCATAAATGTTTACAAAGGTTATATTCTCTTACTGAATTGATCCCTTTATTATTATGTAATGTCCTCTATTGTTTTTTATAAAGCCTTTGTTTTAAAGTCTATTTTGTCCGATATAAGTATTGCTACCTTGGCTTTTTTTGTTGTTTCCTTTTGCATGAAATATCTTTTTCCACTCCTTTACTTTTCGTCTATCTGTATGTGTCTTTTGATCTGAAGTGGGTCTCTTGTAGACAGTATATGTATAGGTCTTATTTTCTTATCCATTCAGCTATCCTATGTTTTTTTGATTAGGACATTTAATCGAATTCTTGACAGAGTTATTGCCATTTTGTTATTCATGTTTATATTCTTTTTTTCCCTTTCTTCTTAAAGAAATTTCTTTAACATTTCTTATAATACTTTTAGTGGTGATGAACTCCTTTAGCTTTTCTTGTCTGTAAAAGTCTTTATTTGTCCTTTAATTCTAAATGATAGCCTTTCTGGGTAGCATAATCTTGGTTGTAGGTTTTCATCTCTTTGAATATTTTGAGTCAATTCCTCTGACCTGCAATGTTTTGCTTGAGAATACAGCTGAAAGTCTTATGGGAGCTCTCTTGTAGGTAACTAACTCCTTTCTCTTTCTACTTTTAAGATCCTCTCTTCATCTTTAACTTTTGCCATTTTAAAATGATGTGTCTCGCTGTGGGTATGTCTGGTTTCATCTTGTTTGGAACTTTCTGCACTTCCTGGACTTCTATGTCTATTTTCTTTGCCAGATTAGGAAAGTTTCAGTCATTATTTCTTCAAGTAGGTTTTCAATCTCTTGCGTTCCCTTTTCTCCTTCTGGTATCCCTATGATGTGAATGTTTTATGATTGATGGTGTCCCAGAGGTACTTTAAACTATGTTCATTTTTTATTTTATCTATCTATCTATCTATCTATCTATCTATCTATCTATCTATCTATCTATCATCTATCTATTATTTTTTTGGTCAGATTGGCTGTTTTCTGGTACTTTGTCTTCCAAATTACTAATTTGATACTCTGCTTCATCTAATCTGCTTTTGATTCCTTCTACTATATTCTTTATTACAATTATTGTATTCATTCCTGATTGGTTGTTTATATTATTTCTATGTCCTTTTTTACATTTACTATCTTTTTGTTGAAGTTCTCACTAAGTTCCTTAAGCATCTTTATAACCAGTGTTTTGAACTCTGTATCTGGTAGATTTCTTGCCTAAATTTAATTTAGTTCTTTTTCTATAGTTTTCTCATGTTATTTAATTTGGGACATGTGTTTTTATTTCCTCATTTTGGCTGTATCTTGGTTTTTATTTCTATGTATTAGGTAAATCTGGTATGTCTCCTAGTCTTCACTGGGTTGTCTCATGTTGTAGATGTCCTGTGGAACTTAGTGGTGCAGTCTCCCTGATGGCCTGGGCCAGATGCTCCAGGAGTTTCTCTTACATGTGCTGTGTGTGCTCTTGTTTTATAGTTGAGCCTTGATTGCTGTTGGTACCTCAGTGGGTGAGACTGACTTTCAGGCTGACTGGCTATGAGGATTGGCCACGCCCAAAGCATATGTGCTGTTGTGTGGGGCCTGACTCCACAGCGTGCAAAAAGCCCCAGAAGGCTCCAATACCTGTTGAGACCACCCTTTGGGTGTGTCCTAGTGGAGTTAATTAGGTGGTACTCTGTTGCAGCCTGAAACCAGCCATTGTGTGTATTGGTTTTGAAGCTTCTTGGTAGAAGCTCTCATGCAAGCTGAGATTAGCTGCTGCCTGTGATCAGCCTGTGGCTAACCTGGTAGGAGCTACAGAGCAATCCATAATTGGTAGCTGCCTGTACTGGATCAGAAGGCAGTGAGAGAGGCCATGCTGGGGACTGAGGCTGGCAGCCATTAGTACTGGACCTGGGGTGCAGATCATCAAACGGCGCAGGACACTTTGAGGCCTGCTGCCATTTGCCAGCTGCCAGTATGACCCAGTTGCTGAAAGAGCCTCGGTGGTAAGAGAGTTGTATGAAGTAGGTTCTCAGGGAGTCATCAGGATGGCAATCCCTGCTAATTTCCATAGCCAGAAGTTGTGGGAATTTCTCTTCTTGGCACTGGTATTCTGTTCTAGAGAGCCCAGTATGGGGTTGGGGCTCCTCTCTCTTCAGGGAGGACCTCTGCAGCTAAGGTATCCCTCCCGATTCTCACATGGGTACAGGACCAACCTGTTTCACATCTCTGCCCCTCCTACCAGTCTCGCCATTGCTCCTTCTTTATATACTTAGTTATAGGTCTTATACTAGTCTTCAGATGGTTCTCCAGGTTGATCTCTAATCTAGTTTTAATTTACCTCTTGACCGAAACTCCTCTAAACTGTTTTCCTTTTTTTTTTTTTTTACTATTTCTAAGATACTCTGGCAATGTCAGTCAGAGTTGGTGACAAAGTTTGAGGTTTTTATCTGAGGCTTTGTATTAATGAAAATTGATGCTAGTTCTGAGATGACTACATTGTGTTAATGCTTAGAAAGCTATTATTTATTTAATAAGTCTTTACTCGGCATTTATATTTAAATAATTGTTTCGGCACCTTATTACTAAGACAATAAAATAATAACAAATATACACATCACATACAAAGTACTTACACTAAGGAAGTATTTACAGCTATTAGAGATATAATGAGGAGCCCCCTAGACAGAAGTTAAATAATTTAATGATAACTTGCCTATGGTAAGACAGAGAAAGTTTCGATTTTAATTAGATTCTTTGTTTTGGGAATGAAGTACTAGGTTAATACAGAAAGAGACCATATTACTTTGGGTTAAAGAGTGAGTGTGTGTGTGTGTGTGTGTGTGTGTGTGTGTATGTGTGTGTTGTGTAACAGACAGTTATAGGAGGGGGAGGATGTGAACAGAGGTCTCAATTTTTTGAGCACAATCTTAAAAACTTTATATGCAGTTTGCATAATATTTCAAAGGCAGGCCTGAAGAAAGAATTTCAAATTTTAGTTCTTGTTTCAAAAGGCATGAATAGATTCTGGGTTAATTTACTATAAGAAAACAATTTAGCCAGAGCCATAGTAGTAAGGAAATCCAACAGATAATGTGTTTCTCTTAACAGATACTATTAATCAATTTCCCAGGAAGTAAGGAAAATAAGAACAGGACACCTGCCTCTCTTTCTAGGCATATACCCAGAAGAATTAAAAACAAATATTCAAACCTTATACACAAATATTCATAGCAGCACTATTCATGATAGCCAAAAGTCAGAAAATATCCAAAATGTCCACTAACTGATGAACAGATAAACAGAATCTGGCATACCCATACAATGGAATACTATTCAGTCGTAAAAAGAAATAAATTACTTGCATCATCTTGGCTGAATTTTGAAAACATGCTACCTGAGAAGCCAGATATATAAGATTACATGTCACATAATCACATTTACATAAAATATCCATATTAGGTAAACCCATAGAGACAGAAAGCAGATTGGTGATTGCTAGGAGATGGGGAGTGGGGAATAGGGAGTAATTCCTCGCTTCATGGGCATGTGAATTTATTTTAGAATGATGAAATGTTTTGGTACTTAATAGAGGTGATGACCCTAAACATTGTGATTATAGTAAATACTACTAATTTTACCCTTTAAAATGTTTAATTCTATGTTTTGTCAATTTAAAAATGTTAGATGCTTACATTCATGTACACTTGTATACATACACACTCATTAGATTTTTCATACATTAGATGTATAACTTTCCTCTATAAACTTGCTGTTCTTTTTCCTGCATCCCGTCTATGCTAATGTGTATGTCTATCATGTATTCCATAGCACTTGAGATAGTTCTTTCCTAAGGTTTTTTTCTATTTTAAGGCTCGGGTATGTTGTAATTTGGGTCCAAAGACTACATCTGACTTGCATCTAATAGTAGGACATTCACTTAACCTTTCTTCTTCCACTTTCTCACTATTTATTCAATTACCTTTTCCCCCTGAACTTCTACATCTCATTAATCACTATACCCCTTTAATTATACTGACTAACTGTTTTTGAATTATCTATCCCCTTACTTACAAATCCCAAAACATTTGGTTAGTTCAATTCCTCACCTAAATCATTGTTATAACCTCCAACATGGAGTATTTTCCATCAATTTATACTTGCACTTCACTTTCAAAATTTTTGTTTCTTATTTTGTTTTAATTTTTAGATAATTAAGCTGCAAAATATACAGAAGAAAATGTAATGAAAAGTCGAGACCCACCATACAGAATTAGAATGTTTTATTCTATTTGCATCATTTTTGTAAGGTATAAATTTGATTATAAATATTTGTGATTCTTTTTCATTTCTTCCTACATAAAGACCATGTGTGAATATTTTGTATGTAGTTCTAATCTATATGTTTACATATTTAGTATATATATAAAATGATTAGAAAAAAATTAGGCACTTTGAATTAAAATGCTATCAGTTAAAATACTACATGCATGACTTTGTAATTATTTTTTTACTTGTCAATGAACTTTGAGATTTATAAGAATTTCAAGTTCACTGCTTTTGTTTGAAGATCATCCACAATGCAAAGTATCACAATGTATTTTTCTTTTCCCTTTTGAACAGAATTTTAGATTATTCTTTATTGTTATTATAAGTGATGGTGAAAAGAAAAACCTTGCATATATGAACAAAGATTACACAAATTAATATTTAATTTGATATAAAATTGAAACTTGATGCATTCAGTACACATATAGCATCATGGATTTTGGACAAGTTCTCCACAAAGCATTTTTCATATATGTGTGCATTCGTTTCTGGGTTTAATGTCATGTTGCATTTTTTGTCTTTTCCATAAAATTCTATGTTCTTTACTTTTTTAAAACTTGCTAATTATTGACATCTATTGGGTAACTCCTTATATTTCCCATTGTCTTTGTATTTCTGAAGTAACACAACTTTGTCATGTTTTTAAATTTATTTTAAAACTAATAATATTTAATTTAAAATTAACAATAAAATCGATAATATTTTTACAGGAATTATGAATGTCTGTTTTTTCATTAATGAAATTAGCCGTTAACTTATTTTTTACTGTCTCATTTCCATTTTTCTATCTTGGTTATTGTGGTCTCATAGAATGATTTAGGTAGTGTTAATTCTTTTGTCTTCTCTGGATTATATAAATTGCCTTTTGTTCATTTTTCAAAATTTTTATGTAACTGATCTCTAAAACCTTTTGGGCCTGATATCTATTCTAAAGGAATATTTTTATACTTTAGTCATTTTGGTCAATTCAGGCTTTCCATTTTTTCTTAAATTAAGGGTTTTTTTTAATCATAATTGTCTATTTCATCTAGGTTTCCAAAATTTTTGGCTCAATTTTATAATGATTTATCCATACCTTCGTTCCTAGGGTATAGTTTAGAAAGTTTGTTGCTGACTTACTTTTATTGTTTTGGAAATATATTAGCTTGTTGTTGTTTTTCTCTGACATTATTTTTTTTCTCTATTTATTTATTCACTTATGCAAATGGCTTCCTTCAGAAGTCACGTGTGATCCCTGGGTTGTAGAGGTAACACAAGATGTTGGGAGGGTAATACAGGCTCTAAGGTATTCATTGTTCTGGTAGCAGTTTGTACTTTACTTTTTACTTTGCTACTAGTTTTTAAGAATTCATGTTTTTTCAAGTCCTGTAAAAATTCAGAGCACATAATTTTATATACTGTAGACTAAGACTCTGATTTCTTGTTTTAATTTTCTCCCACGCCCCAAACTGTACCTAAAGATGAGAACTGTTATCTACTCCAAGTATAAAGGTGGGGGGAGGGACAAAAAAAAATGGAAAAAAATACCTGAAGGTTGTTTAAGAGAGATTTATTTTCTATTTTGGAGGCAGTGCTCAGACATAATGTAGCACAAAATATATCCCACATGTATCCTACATGCTGTCATACACATGTTTCAGATGCAACCATTATTTCCCCGGTTCCAGCTTTAGGCAGGGTTTCAATTTCTAAGCCAACACTACAACTTTTATTGCATTAAGACTCCCATTTTTAAGTCATGATTCCTTTTCTATTTTGCCACTTAGAGCTATCCAATACTTGGTTTCATGCTTGTTCACGTCTTTATAATTTGTCTGTCCATTTGCCTATTAAAAGTAGCATACCTACATCTTGAAAAGACTAGCTAGGACTTCCAAAAGAAAGATAGTCTACCATGTCCTTTTTTAGACATCTCCAAAAATATCTTGATTTAACTTTTTAAAATTCTTTTATTTACTTGTAATTTATGTATCATTACACATAACATTGTTCCCAAACATGTTTCAACCTACTTGTCCTGACAGAGATTTCTCATTCTGTAGGCAACTTGTATTATGATCATGGAAATTGTTAGTGACACACCTCTAAATATTTGCATATACACATCTCACTCCGAATTGAATTTTTTCTCTGCTTTGTGTATGATGTACACTTTTAATATTCATTTCTAATTTCTTATCCTATAAGAAAAAAATATAAAAAACCATATAAAACCATAACTGATATAATCATGGAGTGTTACTTCTTATATCATCTTGGTAATATCTATGTTATAGCAATTAATGTATTTCATTGTAATCTTTGTTGTACATGTGTTTTCCTCATGAACTTATTGAGAAAAGGGTAATAGTTTGACTTTTTTGTATATATTGCCCAGGATACATAATAAATATTTGTGAAATAAATGCAAAAATAACAATTCGATGTAATTGCTTTGCAGATTTTTATATATATATATATATATATCAAGTTCTTTGCTTTCCTTTCATTAGCCTTCTTTTTTATCACTTTTTAAATCAGCTTTACACTTTGAGGCCACTTCATTTGATTCCCAGTTTATTTCCTATCCAATAGATTCAAGGTTATTTTTGAATGTGTTTTTTTAATCTCCCAGCTCAGCATTACAAGTCAACCATAGCTGATAGCCTGCTATAATTTATAACTTGGGTAATGATTAGCACTCCATTCAATGAAAGTCAATATCTTTACCCTGAATTTTTGAGAAATTGTCAGTAAGGAAGAGAAATGTATAGACTTCAGGGAGAAAACTAAAGCTCGTCCAAGAGGCGTTTATTTTCTATTTGGGAGGCAATAATCAGCCATAGTGTAGAACAAAGTATTCATTGTTATATCTACATATGGCTTATTTTGCTATTTTTACTATCCCCTGATACATAATCAAAGAAATACTCCTGTTCTCAGTATTTTATAACCTCATTTAGGTACAGAGGACTTCCTTCCAAGGCCAACTTGTCTTCCTCTGCTCAATTATGAAAATGTGAAGTGGATTATTTCCTAATGGTCAGAAAATTTGGGCACATTTTCAGATTATTCTCCATGCTGTGGTCTATTATAATATTTGTTTTGGCCCATGTAGAAACTACTTTTTACTATATCCTATTTTCATACAATTTTTGTACATTGGATGAATTCCATCATACTGGCAAACTTGTATCATGCTGAAGTTCACTTGTTGGGGTTGTTGCAGAGATGACTGTCTTCAGGGTTGTCCTAAGTAATAATTGAGGCCCTTCACAGGGAAGATGATGGGAAGAACCATCAATATCAACAATAACAAAGCAAGTTTGGAGTGTTTGCTTTGTAAAAGGCACTAACTAGGACTTTAAGTATATGACCATATTTATTCCTTATCACAAAGATTTAAAGTTATTATAATTGCTGCTTTATTTGTGAGCCATAAGTAGTGTAGATAATGTTTCCATGTTTGTGTAGATTCAAAGAATTCAAGCAGATACATGAATCTAGAACTGTTGGATTTTGAAAACTACACTTATAGAACAAGTATAGTTTTTAAAACTTGAATTTCTAGCCTTCTAAAAATTTTTAAAGCACAAAGTAGATTTTTAAACATATGTGAGTTTTGTGATGTTTCTTGCATTATTACCAAAATCATTGTTATAACTGATGATTTCATTATTTCTCATGCATAAGCATATACAGTAACTAATGGTGAATGTAGAATTACCATCATTAAAGAAGAGGATACTCCACCTGAATAATATAATGTTGCAGGTCAACTGTAATTAAAAAATAAATTTAAAAAAATTATATGAAAAAATAAAAAAGAAGAGAGTACTCTTCTTTAAGGAGACTTGTGAGTCCTGTATATATATGCATACATAGATATATAAGCCTACAGTTTCTCAGCAATCAATATTTGGAAGGTTTACTTGAATCTCTATAACAATGCACATTTATCAAACAATTCTACTTTTTACCATGACTCTGAGAACTCATTGTGAACAACAGATTCATTTGGCCCTTTTGATTGAAATATTTCTATATCTCATCTTTTATTGTTTGAAAACATTTAAGAAAAACTGTCAAAAGCTATTACATTTAAAACTATAAAATCACATTTGTCCAAATTAATTTTTTTGGTACTAAGTGTTCAGATATTTGAATGTTTAAGTGACAACAAAATATGCAGATAGACATATGTTTCGTGCTAACTGCTGTAGGGTCTAACTGAGCTGTGTGCATTTCCCTTGTCACTGTCTCACATATGTTTCCATTAGACTAAAATTCCAGGTTGCATATAACCTCTTACTCATGGCCCAGTTGATTTCTTGAATCATAAATCAGTATAACATTTGAAGGCATTAATTAGATGTTACTGCTTACTTGAACAGTTTTAATGTTTAAAATAGTAGGTTGAAAAGTAAGAAAAACATCTATGCCAAAATGAACAGACTAGAGAATTTGTTCTTTATCTGTGTTAAAATAAAAGAAAGAAAAAAAATAATTTTTCTACAGTATACCTAAGTCAACATATAAACAATGATTTGTCACTTTCCGAGGTTTCTTCTCATAGTTTACAAGAAGACCCATAGAAAATAACCCTTATAGAATTATTTTGTTGAAAGTAAGTGTAGGTTCATATAACTCAAGAGCAAAAACAAGTGAACAGAAAATCTGAGTCAACATTTTTCCAAAGAAGACATACAGATGGCTAAGAGGTACATTAAAAAGTTACAATAACACTAATTATCAGGGAAATATAGCTCAAAATCACAATGAGATATCACTTCATACCTGTGAGAATGACTATTATCAGAAAGAAGAAAGAAAAAAGAAGAAAAAGAAGGAGAAGAAGAAATAACAAGTGTTGGTGAGAATGTGGAGAAAAGAGAAACCATGTATATTGTTGGTGGGAATGTTAAATGGTGCAGCCACTATGAAAAACAGCATGAATATTTCTCAAAAAATTAAAAATAGAACTACCTTATGACCCAGCAATTCCACTTCTGGGTATATATTTGAAGGAAACGAAAACACTAATTTGTAAAGATATATGCGACCCCATATTTACTACATTATTTACAATAACCAAGGTATAGAAGCAGCCTTAGTGTCCATGGATGAATGAATAAGGAAAATGCAAATATATGTGTGTGTGTATATATACATACACACACACACACACACACACACACATATACATACACACACACATATATATATGCATATATATAGAGACACACACACATACCTACATTACATATATGTGTGTGTGTGTGTGTGTGTGTGTGTGTGTGTGTATATATATGTATATATATTATTCAGACTCTAAAAAGAAGGAAATCTTGCCATTTTGATAACTTGGGTGGACCTTGGGGGCCATTATACTAAGTCCGACAGAGATAGATAGATAGATACTGTATGATATCACTTTTATGTGGAATCTTAAAACAACACCAAAATAAGATCATGCATATAGTGAGCAGATTGGTGGTTGCCATAGGCAGGAGGTAGGGGGTGAGTGAAACAAGTGAAGGAATTTAAATGGAACTGTTACTGTTACAGTCCAAGGGCAGGGTGCGGGGATAGGGATAAAGATGGTGCAGAAGTGTAGCTAGCATTTTCCCTCATTTCTTCCTCAAATGACTCAGTGAAAAATCACAAGTCATTGAGATTTAATAGTTTTATTAAAGTATATATTTTAGAAGGACAGAGAATGTCCCACAGAGCCACATGGAGAAAGACAAAGCATACCCCAAGGAAGTACATTGTCCCAGCACTGTAAGCAACCAAAAGGTCACAAAAAAAGAGAGCCCAGAAGAACAAAAAAGGGCCCAGAATTGAAAATGTCTGCCTCATATTTGGGCTGTGATGAGATGATTCCAAAGACATTACTAAGTGATTGGCGACTGAAGTCATTTTGATTGACATGTGGCTGCTATATAACTCTTTGCCTAGTGTGCATGTGCATACCCAGAATTCTACCGTCATTGGAGTGTTCTTTGCATGGTCTCTAGGCTGGGCCCCTGTTTCTTTGTTCCCTATCACTCATGTTTATCTAGACACCTAACAGTACCACCTTTCAGTTATAAAATAAGTAATGTACAGCATGATGATTATAGATAATATTATTGTATTGCTTATTTGAAAATTGCTAAGAGGGTAGATCTTCAAAGTTCTTATCACAAGAAAAAAATTGTAACTATACTTATGGTGATGAATGGTAACTAGACTTATTTTGGTGATCAATTCACAATATATACAAATATTGAATCATTATGCTGTATACCTGAAACTAATATGTCAATTAATCCAATAAAAAAAGTAAGTGCAGATGAACAATTAATTCACCTGTCTTTTAAACATTCATTTTCAACTTAAATAGATTTAATTTGTCTATAGATGAGTTATAGTTGTAATTGTAATTAGTTATAGTTACAGTTATGAAAGAGCAGAGGGTTAGTCTGTGAAATGTAGCTAAAAAGTTTTGGGAATGGGTATACATTGCTTTCAAATATGTTGCACTTATTTTTTATTTTTATTTATTTTATTTATTTTATTTTATTTTAATTTAATTTTATTAGTTTCAAGTATACAGTACATTGGTTAGACATTTATATAGTTTATAAAATGATCCCCCTAATTTTTCTCTCTTCTGGCTCTTTACCTAATCAATACATTAATGCTAAATACATTCCCTATGCCATGCTCCCCATCCCTGTGACCATCTATCAGCTACTAATTTGTCCTTCTTTAACTCTTTATTCCATTCTCCCAGCCCCCCAAATCCCTTTCCACACTTATTTTTTTAATCCGAGAGATCCCTCAATAGTGTGCAGGTTTAGCTTTTTGAAACTAAGCAAATCTTTCTGTTTATGAGCAATTCTATTTCTAACATCTTTTATTTCTCTCACAAAATTTGAGAGATAGTAAAAACAATTTACCTGATGCATATGCAATTCACTTTGCTTCTCATGCCAACAGATTCAGGGGTGGATTTTTCTAATCATCAATAATATACAAGAGTTGCCATAGAACCTAATTTTGAGAGAAGTGAAGAAATTCTACTTCTTCTCTTTACACTCTTCTTTCTTTCTCTATTTGTTGTTTGAAGGTATAAGGTTGGAAGACATCTATTCCTCGTGAGGATTTTGTTTGTTTGTTTGTTTGTTTTGGTACTAGGGGCAAGGTGTGAGCTTGGGAAAATAAAGGAGAACCTGACTGGAATTGCCTCTCAACTTGAAAGAAAAGAACGAAAAAGAGATCTTTGAGGTCCTCTGCCGCGGTCCAGCCACGACAGGATCCAGGGGGCCCCGAAGGTGGGCAAGGCGTCGGCGCGGGAGACAGTCGACTACACAGCTCAGAGGCAGTGTGACACTGTTCCGTTTTATTGTGATTTGAGTACAACTTTTATACTTTTTATTTTGGCATTTGATTATACTTTGTTGTTAAGGTAGCAGGGAGTTAAATTTCTGTGGTTAGGCGAAGCAGAAAATCTTATAGAGTATATTATTATTAATGTTCATGATTAACTAGTACATTTTTCTCTCAGTCATTAGAACAGAACTACCTGATGGAACAATCTAAACTTTAATTCTTATATCTATTACGTAAGATACAGTTTGATTTAAGTAAAGGTGATAGATATGTATTCATAACAGCAAGCATTGGCTTGTGGGCAGACATTGTTCTTCTTTCTGCCTAAAGAAATCTTTTAAATGCTATTTGATTTATGCTATATCCAAAGTTCAAGCTGAACCTTTCTCATAGCTGTTCAAAAGTTTCCTTGGTGCAGTAATGAGGAAAATATTTATAAAAATCAGTTTTACAAAGCTGCTTTCATAAGCTAAGTTTCTGTTCCTTTGTTTTTTAAGCACCAAGGAGATCCTGACCTAGCCAGCCTTTCTATGAAACTTAAACTACTATAAGGCACATGAATTCTATCTTTATTCACTATATGTATACTATCTTTATTATAAGCTTCTGTATAAGGCAAAGGAAGATCAGGTAATCTTTTCATACTATTAGCCCCGCTAGGTGGATACCAGAGTTTTCTATTTATCCACTAGGCCACAAAAGGAGGCCCTTCTATAGTAGGCACAGGCTTATGAGTAAATTTCTTATCCTTTACTAATTTTTCTACTAACTGCGTGGGAACAGGAGTATAAACTGGTTCTAGTAATTCAGCTTGTTATAATTTATTCATAACATCTTTAAGAGGCGCGTCAAAAGGAATTTCCCTTAATAATTGTTCAAATAAAGGGTTTACGCATTCTGGACACGTCAGGGTGACTAGAGCTGATTCCATACGCGGGGAATTTACTATGTTTTCCTCAGAGCCAATTTTGAGGAAATCCATTTGTATAGCGTTTACACTTACTAGAATTTGTGCTATCCAAATTCCCCCTATTAATAGGATCATTTCTAAGAAACCAATTATCCCTAAACACATGCCACGTCCTCGTTCTTGACGATGCATTCCTTGAAGCCTCTGTCCCCATCTCCGGACCTTGTCATGCAGTAGGTTAGAAAGAGGACGCGGCAGTCCTCTTTCTCCCAAGCTCACATCAATAGAATACATCTTAAAGAGACCTTTACACTAGGAGACCCATCAACTATATTGAACTTACACGTACATTTGGTTAAAGTTATCTTGCATTGTATTTCTTAGAAGTTTCCTCAAAAGAAGTAGAATAAAAGAGTAGAAAGTGATGGTTAGTGACAATATTCTTTTATCACAACATGTCACCCATGTTATTAGTAGGGGTCTCCTTGAGAAGGTCATATATGAGCCAAGACCTGAAAGACATCAGAAAGGAAGCCATCTGAGTATCCAGAGCTACGTTTTTTGTTTTTGTTTTTTTTTTTTCGTTTTGTTTCGTTTTGTTTTGTTTTGGTCAGACAGGAAGTATATGAAATATAAATTTCCTGTTGGGAAGGTGTACTTAGTGTTTCAAAGAGCAAGAAAGAAGCCAATGTTGCTGGTGACATGACCCCTGGTGGGAATAGATAGGAAATGAAGTATGGGAGCTAGTTTGCAGTCAGAACACAAAGGATAATAAAGGCTATATTAAGGCTTTTAAAAATTTTTCTGAGTGAAAATTTGGAGGCAACAGAGGTTATGTTATGATCAGAGGAGTGACATAATTTGATTTATGTTTTAAAAACTTATTTTTTGTCCCTATACAGAAAATAGATGGTGGGGCTAAAGGAAACGGCCAGGAAGACTATTTAGGAGAGCAAACATAATGGTTAGAAGGAAGATAATTATGTACTAAACAAATATGGTGAAGGAGAAGGGGTCAGATTCCAAATTTATACTGAAGCAGCACTGACAACATGATCTTAATGAATTAGATGTATGTTGCGAGGCTAATTGAGTGATTTCCAGTTGCTGAGCTGGGAAAGACCAGAAGTAGCATCTTTTATTATTATTATTTTTTGGAAGATTAGGATATGGAGAATGCAACTCAAAAGTTTGATTGTAGACACATTTAGTTTAAGACACTTCTTAAATCTACTTTAGGAAAATAGTCAAATATGAATCTAAAATTTTGTGTCATTTCATTTGCATATAATATTTGGAATGGTGTTGGATAAGATATTATGAAAAGCGAGCATGGAATTGTGCAAAGACTGAATCTTGGGACACTCTGATGTTTAGAGATGAGGCAAGTGAGAAGGAAGCAGCGAAAGCAACTGAAGAAGACCCAGTAAGGAATGAAGACAGAGAGAAAAGGGGGAGGGAAGAGATAGATGATGAATGGATGAATGGATGGATGGATGGATGATAAATATGTTGATAGATAGATAGATAGATAGATAGATAGATAGATAGACAGACAGATAGATATGATAGCTATAGATACAAGTAAATGATAGATATAGATATAAATAGGTAGATGATAAATAAAGCTATAAATAGATGATAGATGATGATAGATATGTAGATGATAATCCATCCCAGTGTTCAGGTAAAGATCATATTTAAAGGAAGAGGAAAAAATAAATTGCTCAAATACTGCTAATAGGTTGAGTATGGTGAAAATGAGAAAAATATTAATTGGATTCGAAAATGTGGAAGTCATTAGACAAATTGATAAGGATAGTTACAGTGTTGGGAATAAGAGTCTCATTGGAGTTGGGGAGAATGGAAAATAAAAATAGAGGTTATCGATAATGCTACACCATTTTGCTGTATACTGGAGCAGATTGGTTGGATGGTGATTGACTAAGAACAAGGGAAGATATACCTGCTTAAAGGTAAGAGACATTAAAATGTGTTTATATGCAAATGTATAGAAAAAAAGGTTTGATTTCTGTTACCCCCACCAGAATATAAACTTCCTGAAGGCAGAGATGTTATTAGTGTTGTTCACAACTTGCACATTAAACATCTGTGTGCCTGACTCCTGAGTATTTGTCAATGAATATATATCCAATAAAAGAAGATTATGCTGGATTTGATTTTGGCAAAGTCACTTTATTCCTTTGGTTTCCTGTAACATAACACGACATAAACTCCTCAACCTGACACTCCATCGGAGGGCCTAGGTACATTTCTGCATTTGGCACTCATTAATCTGATTTGAGGCATATTTAAGAGAAAGAAAAGAGAATTGAGAAACAGTTAAGGAACTGAATCTTTCCACTGAATTCTTTCACTGAATCCCAGTGAAATGTGAACCTTCTAGCATGTTCTGATGTCAACCCATACCTTAGGGTATATTTATTTGGCTTCTTCATTTATGCTGTTAAAATATATAGTGATTGTAATTGTAAGCAGCAGTTGGTAAACAGTTTTAAGACTGAGCCTGAGGGAATTAAGAGAGACGAGCTAAAATAAAATCAGGTTAGAAAGTCCAGGGCTGCACATTAACATTCACAGAGATTAAATGTTTTCTTTGTAGTTCAATAAACTGTTCTTGTCCTATTGTCGTGAATTTAAATAAAAAGAAATTCTGCATTCAAAACAGAATAATGTTGGTTTGCAATATATTACTAATAAAAAATAAGGAAACTAAGCTATTCTAAATCTACTGTGTAATATTTCTATATGGAACTGAAGAAATTGGCACTTTATTCAAAATGGTCCTATAAAGGAAGGATTCAAGTATACAAATTCCTACACTAGAGAGCCCTGAATGTGAGTTATGTTTAAAAATGGTAAATTTATCTAGCAAATTTATGCTTTCTATACTGTACTTCAGGCAGCATTATCTGTCTGTAGCTTCGTATTTAGGGAATACTGGATCCTGTAAGACTGCATTCTCAGTGCTTTTTCTGACTTGATTGCTGCACTTAACATTTGAATAGAGAATTCAGAGAGGAAATAAAAAAAATCAATACCCATCACTAAATCAGAGAGTGGAATTGGGGGATAAAGTTGAGCTGCAATGAATTTAGAAATTCTAGTGAGGGTTTTTCATGCTCACTCGAACTTTCAATATTAAAATAATTGGACTGCCGATTACTTTTCTTTCTAGGTTAGGAAAAGAACAATATGAAAATTTTACTATTTTTTCTACCTAATATGTACATTCATTTAAACAAAATACAGTTTTATCAGACTAACTTTATTAAAGGTCGTAAATATATCCCTATAAGAACAGCATCTACAGAAACTTTTGTTCTTCGTTACATGTCAGGCAATGGAGACACTAATTTGGAGGAACAGAATTCCGTGGATAGTGATGGTGAGGGAACTGAAGCTTGTTCTGTAAGTTCTAGAAGTATTCTGACCATTTGCTTTGTGTATTGTAGGTCAGGTACTCTTGGTGTCTACCCGAGGGATAAAGGACAACCTAGTTTTCTTCTATTTAAGTCTGGCATTCTTAAAGTTGCATATGCTATTTAAATACAAAAACACCATTCTAAATTGTGAGTTTCTTAAATATAGTGCTATGGGTTTGAAAGCAGACTTCCTTTCATTCTTCTGAACATTTTTTGTACCACCTTGTTTTTCATAGAAAATCCTTGAGATTCCATGATATTGGTTATTTACACAACTTTTTTTCTGGCCAAACATCCAGGCTAGCAGAAAGATAGAGTGTGCCTTTTCCCATTTTCTTTTTCAAAGCTTTGAACTAAGTTTTCTAACAGCTTCTCATTGAAGATGTCTTTCCATCTATTTCACCTTTAGTAGTGTGGAAATACACAGAAGTCACTCAAAGTAGAATAAACAGAAGCTATTTATTTAGAGCTCGCTGTAGCAAAGGAGTTAGCCAACATCACTTGCCTTTGGCAGGCAAAGGAGTGAGAAAACAAGGAAATTAAGGGAAAGTGTCAGGTGTACTTTGACTGGAGTTGTTGGCATTTTATGTGATTGGTTTGGAGAGCATCTTTTACTTTCTCTGGTTCTGCTCCAGTTATTGTTCCTACATCAGGGGAATTTTTAGGCCAGAGAGTGTCAGATATGGTGTCAAGATTTTTATCTGAGGTATACATCAAACATAGTGGAGAAGGCAACAGTAAATCCAGAGAAGATACAACTTGATTAGGAATTGAGAAGTCCTTTGGAATGTCAAGGAATGGTCTGTCCAATGTACATCTAATACTATTATTCATTTTCAAAATAAGTCTTTCCCCATTAAATTTGCAAAGTTGTTCTCACAGAGCTGGTGACTGCCAGAGAAGAGAGGGGTTGAAAAAGGTGGAGGGATGAAGAAGTACAAATTGGTAGTTACAAGATAGTCATGAGGATGTGAAGTACAGCATAGGAAATATAGTCAATAATTGTAATAACTATGTATGGTACCAGATAGATAGTAGACTAATTGAAGGGATCACATTGTAAATTACATAAATGCCGAAACACTATGCTGCACACCTGAAACTAACATAAAATTAAAAAAATAAATAATTGTTTCAATTTTTTGTAAGGTTGCAAAGATTGCCTTTAACTAATGGGAGATAGGGAAAACCTCTGCGGAATGTTTAGACAGAGGAAGAGCTTTAGCAGAGGTGGCAGAGTGAAGGTGGCAGAGTTTAATGTAGAAAGAGTAGCTCATCCATAATTTGTTGGCCATTTGTATGTCCTCTAGGGAGAAGTGTCTGTTCAGGTCCTCTGCCCATTTCTTGATTAGATCATTTGCTTTTTTTGTTGTTATTGAGTTGTATGATTTCTTTGTATATTTTGGATATTAGACCCTTGTCGGAGGCGTTGTTACAAATATATTTTCCCATTCAGATGGTTGTCTCTTTACCTTGTTGATAATTTCTTTTGCTGAGCAGAAACTTTTAAGTTTGATGTAGTTCTATTAATTTATTTTAGCTTTTACTTCCCTTGCCTTTGAGGTCAAATTCATAAAATCCTCTTTAAGTCCAAGGTCCTTCAGTTTCGTTCCTATGTTTTCTTCTATGCATTTTATTGTTTCAGGTCTTATAGTCAGGTCCTTAATCCATGAGTTAATTTTGGTATGTGGTGATAGGCAACAGTCTAGTTTCCTTCTATTGCCGGTAGCTTTCCAGTTTTTCCAGCACCATTTATCAAAGAGGTTTTCCTTTTTCCACTATATGTTTTTGGCTTTTTTGTCAAAAATTATTTGCCCACATGAACATGGGTTTACTTCTGGACTCTCGATTCTGTTCCACTGGTCTGTGTGTCTATTTTTCTGCCAATACCATGCTGTTTTGATTACTGTCACTTTGTAGTATAATTTGAAAACCACAATGAGATACCATCTCACATCTGTTAGAATAGCTATATAATCAATAGGACAAGCAATAACAAATGCTGGAGAGGATGTGGAGAAAAAGGAACCCTCATACGCTGCTGGTGGGACTGCAAATTGGTACAGCCACTATGGAAAACAGTATGGAGGTTCCTCAAAAAACTAAGAATTGATCTACCATATGATCCAGCAATCCCTCTACTGGGTATTTACCCCAAAGACTTGAAAACTCATATCTGAAAAGATATTTTCACGACTATGTTCATAGCAGCATTATTCACAGTGGTCAGGACATGGAAGCAACGAAAGTATCCTACAATAGATGACTGGCTAAAGAAGCTGTGATACATATATACAATGAAATATTACTCAGCCATAAGAAGAGATGAAATACTGCCATTTTCGACAACGTGGATGGACCTCGAGATAATCATGCTAAGCGAAATAAGCCAGACAGAAAAAGTTGAAAATCACGTGATATCATTTACATGGGATATAAACCTAAAAGTAACAAATGAACAGTAGAAACAACCGAGACTCATAGACATGGACTGTAGACTAGTGGTTACCAAAAGGTAGGGAATGGGGGAGGAGGGGAGAGGTAGATGGTTAAAGGGGGTCAAAAAAAGGGGGTAGGGGGAGGGTGAAGTGGGTAAAGGGGATCAAATATATGGTAGCTGAAGGAAAGTGGACTTTGGGTGGTAAATACACAATAGAATATACAGATATCAAATTATAATGTACACCTGAAAATTATATAATTGTATTAACTGATGTTGCTCCAATAAACTTAATAAAAATAAAATAAAATAAATAAAATATATTCATGAGTCCTTATCTATACATGGTCAATAGAGAAGTGACAACTTGGTTGTTTAATCTCGGGGTCATAAGTTTAATTTTAGTTTTCTCTATTTTTATTTTCCAGAATCTTCTGTCAGGTGTTGTAATTCAGATAAAAGGGCTATTTCCCATTGTAATCTCTGTCTTGAATTAGGTCTACAATTTCAGTTTTAAGATCATTGATTAAATTATATAGAATGATTTTTTATATCAACACCTTTTTTAACTCACAAATGTTGAAGATACTATAGGTCTATCCAAAAAATCTCCTAAATTTCATCTTTTCTATGTTTGCGTGAGTAGTTTATAATCTAATTGATTTTTATTGGTAATCTTTTGAGTATATATTTTAGGAGACTTTATCTCAATTTGGGGTAACTTTTGACTCGGGTTTTTTGTTGGAAGAAGAATTATGTGGGTCTCTACGTCAGTCTAATCAGATTTTGCCCTCTAGGACTTAGCATCTGAGGTCCCAGCCAACATGTGTACAAGTTGGAATAAGGTAGATAACCCTGGGTGGTATGCATTCAAAATAATTCTAAATTCTCGTGTGCTGGCCTTGTCTGAGTTTATAGAATTTCTTTAGAATAGCACTTAATTCAGCTCAGGTTCAGATTTTAAAATCTGTCACTGACTGCATGACTGGCTCACATGAGATGAATATTTAGAGGCAACTGACATTTGGGAGACTAAAGATAGTCTGGGTGAATGAAGGAGGTCTGTAAAAGGGAAAAGGAGGGAGAAATAAGAGGAAGTACAGAAGGAGAAAGACTGAAAGGATAGAGAAAGAGGGAGAACTTTATATAGGGAGATAACTAGAGGAAAATAAAAAAGAAGAATTTACTAGGTAGATAGGTCAAGTTTGTTGTTGCTTAATTTTGTCAAATTGTTCATTAGCTTTGGAAAAAAACTTTTAGTGAAGGACGTTTTGATTCAGAATTTTATTTTGAAGGTTCTGTATACCAATTAAAAATGCTGTCCACGTCTAAGAAATATCATTCCATTTATTTTCTGTTACCTCTGAAATGAATAATTTTGATCGAGTTAAGTATTCCCCAGACCAACCACTGAAGACCTAAATCATTCTTATTGAAGTTATACCTTTTAAATTTTACATTTAGAGAGACAAATGCAAAAATTTGAATTATAATGAAAGTCCATGTAAGAGTCATGAGAGATTGAAATATGTGGTTGAAAGTAATGCTTCTCTCTATTTTCTGCCTGCCAGAGGACACAGACCCAAAAGTCTGTGTCCTCTGGCAGGCAGAAAATAGAGAGAATTCTCTCTTTGGATAAAAACTATGCTGAATCATGGCATGCTAAAATCACAGGAGACTCCCATTTATCTAAGCCAGACTTTTATTCTATAAAAGGAAAGACTAGAACTCACAAGTAAAATATCTTTTCAAAGTTTATAGCCATGATAAATTTATTTCAACTACTAAATTGTTTTGTATCTCTAACAGGCCAAAATCTACAAGTTAACATATAATGCTAATTCTTTGATATTCAATCAATAGTTAAATAATCCTGTGATGGAGCTATTAAACAATATCCCTTATGACACTAAAAGACCACCTTGCTTAATCTTTTTGCTTTTTTGGTAAGATTTTTCTTTAACATTTTGTATACTCTCCCCCAGGCAGTTTATATGCTGTTATTTATAATAGTTATTAAAACTTTCTAAATTGCTATACTGTTTTTTTTCAGGACCTATTGAAACAAAATTGTTTGCTTGTATTAATGGCTCCAAGATTGATGTTTCTGGTTTCTATTACCCTTTTTAATTTCAGGAATTCTTTTCTCTTCAGCCATCATTGTTCATTTTGATATTATCCACTTTATAACTATACGTTTACTTCTAAATCATATGAGTCTATCCAATGTAATTTTGAATTCAGAGAAAAAAACAGGAGGCTTGCTATAGACCAAATTTTTGTGACCCCTCCTCTCAATTTTTATATTGGAACTTAATCTCTAATGTGATGAAATTTGAAGATAACGCGTTTGGGAGATTATTACATTATAAGGGAGGAGCCTTCACAAATGGTGTTAGTGCCCTTATAAAAGAGACTCCAGAGGACTTCCCTGCCCCTTTCTGTCATATGACTTTACAGTGATAAGATGTCCATCTAGAGACCGGAAATTGGGTCCTCACTAGACATTGAATTTTCTACTGACTTGATCTTGAATTTTGCAGCCTCCAGAGCAGTGAGAAATAAATTTCTGTTGTTTACAAGCCACATAATCTATGATATTCTATTATAGCAGCCAAACATACTAATACAGGGCTATTTTTATGGATAGCTTGGAAAATATCACCTTCGAAGCTCTAATTAATGCATACTTTCCATAGATAACTTTTGGGTTCAAGATTTCCTTCTAGAATTAACTCCTGTGAATCCTAATGAACAATTTAGCTCCAACTTCTCAGCCCCTAAATTCCATGTATTTAGACAAGTACACACGTTTAAAAAATTTTTGAAGTGTTTTAAAGTTATAGCAACTATAAAAAAAAACATAAAGATAATGATTTTTGAGTTTACGACAATTAAGCATCTGTAATTGCGCTGTCCAACAGTTAGCCATGAGCTACATATGGCTATTCAGCAGTTGAAATGGGGCAAATACAAATCGATATGTAATAGAAGTATAGTTGATTCTGCTCCCTCTTAGCTTGTAGAGTTTCTACTTAAAAATCCAATGATAATTTAATGGGTTTTCCTTTATAGGTTACCTTCTTCTTTTCCCTGGCTGCCTTGAGAATTCATTCTTTGTCTTTGATTCAGCAACCTCTCTTCTCAGTGTCTACCCCCAAAATTTGAAAACATTTATTCTTAAAAATATATGCACCCCTATGTTCATTGCAGAATTATTCATGGTAGCCAAGACATGAAAACAACCTAAGTGCCCTTTGATAGATGATTAAATAAAGAAGACGTGGTACATATATACAATGGAATATTATGCGGCCACAAGAAAAGATGAAATACTGCCATTTGTGACATGAAAGAATCTTGAGATTATCATGCTAAGCAAAATAAATCAGACAGAAAAAGTTGAAAACCCTATGATTCCACTCATATGTGGGACATAAAACTGAGAGTAACAATTGAACAAAACAAACAAATAAAAACTCATAGACACAGACAACAGTTGAATGATTACCAGAGGGAAGGGAGAGAGTGGAGGTAGATAAGGTTAAAAGAGATCGAATATCAGGTGATGGAAGGAGATTTGACTTTGAGTTGTGAACACAATATTCAGATGATATGTTATCAAATTTTACACTTGAAATCTATATAATTTTATTAACCAATACCACTCCTATAAATTCAATTTTAAAAAGTCTTTTAAATAAAAAATATATGTTTAAAATACCTAGTTAATTTTTACTACCTATTATAATAATAATAAAATATATATTAATACTTTTATATTAATTAGATGGTGAAATAATTTTATATTGAGTCAAATGTAATATATTAAAATAAATTTGGCTATTTCTCTTTACTTTTAAAAATAACTAGTAAAATTTCCCTAATTACACATGTAGCTCACATGTGTAGTTTGCACTATTTCTGTTGAATAAGATGATCTATAGCATATACAATAAATATATAATAGATATAACATAAGGCACATATAATGTTGGAAAGCATGCAAATTGACTCAGTTTGGCAATATAGATAGGTCAAGAACCTTATAATATTATTAAACGTATTGTTAAGATTTATAGAATAATCTTAGAAAATAATCTGAAGTAGAAACAGAAAATTGTGTACATGCATGCTTATTAAAACTTCATTTATATTATCTACAAGTTGAAAAATCCTATTCATCCAACCATAAAGAAAAATAAAAGGTAAAAGATAAATATCTTATGTTTTCCCATATTTTGGAAGATTAAAAAGCTATTAGAATTGATGTTCTAATAAAATATTTAATACATGAAAAATGCTCAAAATGTTATGATTGGCCAGATATATATTTATAGTACTTAAACAGTTTTTTAAAAGAATAGTTTGAAAGTAAACAATTGTAGAATTCAATATATAGTCATCAAAAGATTTAAAACAACATAAGAAATTGATAGCAGTGGTTTCTCTAAAATTTAAATAAAAATTACATTTTTAAACTTTTGTTTTTTTGGTATTTTCTATTGTGGATATTTATCTCTCTATCTCTATCTTTATATCTCTCTATATAGCTATCTCATCCATATCTATCTATCTATATCATCTATATCTAATCTGTATCTAAGCTTTTAAATCTAATAAGAAAACAACGGTACATAATATTTTGTTTTAAAAGGCAAATATTCTACATGTGACTATATAAGTAGAAAGAGCACTGGGCTTTAGATCAGGAGGATTTAACTACAGGTTATAAGTCATAGTATTTCTCCTATTCTTTCTTCATCTATAAAATGGAATTACGTAATATGATGGATCTTTAGCTGAGGTGTACCAGTAGTTATGTCAGTTGTACTCACACCCAGTGATCTGGCCTTGACTGATCAGTTGATGCCATGTAGTTACTGATGTTAAATATTTTCAATATCATCATTGACAATGCCTGCCTTATTTAAATTATTAACAATAATATCAACAATAATAATTATACTAGATAGTATATGTTAAGCAACCAATCTGTCTTAAATAATGCAGGATTTCAAAAACTGATAGACGAAAGAACACCTTCTTAGGAAGTCTGAACCCTAGCGGGAGCTTGAGAAAAGGTGCTGGACCATTTTTTCCAGATTTGGAAAAAAAAAATGAATAGAGAACTGAATATTTTATCAGATTTAAAATATCACTTCAATAGTTTAAGATATTTTTTAAATACTTTAAAAAATAATACCTATTTTTAATAAAATGCAGCAAAATAACTTTTGTTTTATAATATACTTTAGTTAGATAGTATTTACACAAAATAATTTATGTGACAAACCAGTAGTCTATAACAGAGAATAAAGGATTTGGGTATATTGAAAAAGAGAAGTTAGAAGGTTAGGAACTGGATAATGGCCATCCAGGGGTATTTGTGGAGTTTCTGACTACATGTACTCTAAACCCATTGTGATAAAACTTTGGAGTCATTACACTGCAAGGTTGGACACATGCTGAGTAATCATGATTTTATTTCATACAAATCTTACTGTTAGCTGAGTTTAGGATTTCAGTGCACGATATTAACAGACAAAAACATCACAGGTTAGCTCATTTTTTAATCATATCAGTATTGAATTTCTGTTAGTTTCAGTAAGCTTCAATCAAGGCTGTGGGGTTATCATGATTCTAGAATTATTTTAGGGGCCATGATTTACACAAATCAAGAATTTGAGCATAAAATTTGGAAAAACATGTAAATATCAACCATTCCAAACTTGATTTTATTTTTTTCCATACCAAAAGAAAAATGCAAATTTCAGTAGGTAAGGTGAATTTTTTCCTAAGGAAGTGTTCGAACTAACTCTTCTGACTTCCTGAGGCCAAAGCATAAAAACTTGCAGTTTTATTCATTGGCAGGATAAATAAGTTCTGGAGATCTAATGCACAACACTATAATTACAGCTAACAATATTGTATTATATACCTTAAAACTGTTAAGATATTTGATCTTAAATGTTTCCACCACAGAAAGAAACAGTAATTATTTAACATGATGGACATGATAGATAACACTCTAACAGTAATTGCATTGCAATACACAACGTTATCAACTCATCAGGTTGTACACCTTAAACTTATGCAGTTATATGTCAATTATATCTCAATTTTAAATAAAGGGAATAGGTCATTATTCCTTTTATTATCAGTAGCTATGATAGCAAATGGGAAACAACTAGGGAAAAAAACCTAGAAACTAGTTTCCCTTGTTTATACAAATATTAATACGTTTCTCTATTACACTTTCACATAATAATTTGTTCATTTTTTATATGCACTCATAAGCTCTGAGTTCTACCCACTGTGCACAGATGCCAGGGATATATACTTAGATCTGGCAGATGGGTCACCAGGAGGAAATCACCTTGCGCTGTAGGAGACAAACATGGGAAAGGATAATATTAGTTAAAACTATTAGTAATATTATAAAAACACACACCAAATATTATGATTACGCAAAAGGCAGTGGAAAAAAATTCCAGGAAAATGATATCTGGTATGATACAGTGTAAGTAAACCAGTGAAAGAAGTGGAATAGGGAATGGAGGCCATTTCTGACAGAGGTACAGGATGAGGAAGTGCTTAAAGGTAAGAAATAACATGATGTTTCTGGGAAGAGAAAGCGACTCAATTACACTTTTATTCTATAAATACTTTTTGACCACCAGGTGCCAGGAACTCATTTAGGTCTTGGACTCTTAAGATTATAAGATTATGTTTTCATTTCTTTAGAAATTTGCCATCTATCTTTTTATCAGATTATTACTATTTGTAACATTTCCCAGATGCTAAGGCATGGCTGCCAGCTTTCACTTATGTTTTATAGCAGTGTTAGAAACATATATCAACTCAGACAAGCTCTGTAATAGCTGAACTTGGATTTGATCATGCTCTGTATGTAGCTTAACTGAAGAATAAAGATATCCCAAATAATCACCCATTTTAAAATGTTCCTTCATAGATTCTGGGAAATCCGAGAGTCTGCCACACCAAAGAAACAGTAACCACAAAATCTATCATTGTTTGTATTAGTTTCCTATTGCTGCTGCTACAGACTTCCACCAACTTATTGCTTAAAAGAATATGAAATTACCATTTTATAATTCCATAAGTTTATAAATCATGTGCCAAGAGCAACAACAGCAACAAATTTGGACTGAAAATTTGACTTACTAAGAGAGACAGTTAACATTAATGGAATGGGCCTTGGGATTTCACCTGCCTCTTTGGCCAGTACCCATGCCTGAGACAATAGGAGTGAAGGGAAAGCATGGCTGTACCTTAAAGTACCTAAGGAATTTTACCGATTCCCAAGCATAGGCCCCACTCCAGACTAATCATATCAAGCCTTCTGGGTGCAAAATCAAATTGTTAAACTCTTCAGGTAATTACAATCTATAGGCTATTTGAGAACACTATGGCTAGTTCCCAAACTACCAAGCAGGAAAATGTATCTATAGACTATAGTCTGAGGAGACTGAAGAGAAATAATTGGCACATCCCAGTAAGGGAGCAGATTTTGACAACTTTGACATTCCCTCAATGGTGTAAGGGATAACAAATGTTACCAACAAGCCTATAGAAGAGTTTCTTTTCTTCATTGACGAGAACTGTTGTTACGCAGTTCCTGTTCTTGAGATGACAGTTTACCTTCTACTTCTTTCCAGGCCCTGCTTTAATCAGTAGAGTCTCGCACAGCCTTAACCAGCTGTTGATACCAGAGGCCACACATTCACATTCAGATTGTGGACTGAAAAAGACAACATAAAGAATTCATGACAGACCAGGTATTTGTGACTGACAGTAATCTAAAACTTACTGAAAATCATTATTTCCACAGCCCCAAGTAAGAGATAGCAGTTTGCATATAGAAATCTTTAAAGAATATGCCATATATTTACCCATTTGGGTTTATGGCCTCCTGAAGTTTCATGGGTACATGCAGAGCTTTCGAAACTCCCTGAAATTTTATTTTTAAAAAATCCGAGTCATATATTTATATATGTTAAATTCTAAAATGAGCAAGAGCCCCTACTACCCTTGTTTCTCTCACCTAAAATGTACCCCAAATCAAAAAAAAAAAAAAAAAAGGAAACTGCTATTTGAGATACTCTTAATTCCAAAATCCAGCTATAACCATGAGAAAACTGCACCAGGAACACATAACTCATCCCATGAATAATGGCTCACATCAAATTTTGCTTTGATATAATGCTATAGAGAAACAGCTCTATAAAATTATTTCACTTTGTTTACTTAGGATGATTTTCATTCAGTTAAATTATTTACACTTATTAGAATCTCTGTGTAAACTGTCTCTTTGTTTCGAGTGTCAGAAATTGTGCTATTTTCTGTTCCTTTTGAAGATCTGGCTTGTTCATCCTTTTAGGATACTGTAAATTTTACCAGTGATCACTTTTGTTTTAGTTTCATCATCCATAGAGGACTTACTGCAAAAAAACAGAGCTCATCTGTAGATATAAAACTGAAGTATAAGGTAAGAGTTGACACATGAAAAAGACCGATGATGGTGAATCATGCAGGTATTTAGTGATCATTTCTGAGGTTCCTTTTACTCATTACTGTGTGACCTGGAACTCCCTGCTGAAATACAGAACTAGTTTAAGGTCCATAGGTTAGTAATTCTACCTATAAATTAAAGTAGTCCTATATTTAACATCACAAATATGGTGGCAATAAAAAGAAAGTCAGCAAAGAGCATGCTCTTTACAGAAGAGAAAAGAAGCGGCACAATTTAAAACTTCCGATTTTTTTTCCTCCTATTGAACTTTTTAGACTTCAGCGTTTGGAGACAATTTTTTTCTCTTGTTTTTCTTTTCTTTCCTTTTTTTCCCTTCTATTTTTAAATCTTGCTATTACCTAAACATGTAATAGAAAAATATAATTATTTTTAAAATTTCAGCAAGACATGATTATAGTCTCATTTTAGTAAAAGAGTTTGAGTACATATTAAATGTAACATGTTACATGTTTGTTTTACTCGTTAGTCTAATTTCACTATCTTTTGAACACTTTTGAACACTATCTTACCAATGTTGCAGAGACCTGAAAATGGATAATTTCAGTGACCATTATAACACTGTAAGATATGACTGACAAATAATGTTTGTATTTAATTAATACACAATCATATTTGAAAATAGGGTAATTTGTTTGATGACTCACTTGAATGCTTTCCTTTCAAGGATTGCACTGTCCTTGGGAATAAGACATTCTTAAGTACAAAATACACTCTTCTTTTTCATAAGGTACTGTTGGCTTTAGAAAATATCACCATCCAGAGAACCTGAGTAAACACAGCTGGGTGATTGAGGAAACAATTAGAGAGTGTATCATGAAAATAAATGTGACCTAAAGGGAAAAAAAAAACTCTCAGCTTTCAGTTTTTAATATTTGAAGTGTGCTTTATAGCTCATGATCAGAATGCCTTTAGGCAATTGCCTTTAATTTTCTTTTAGAGGTAGAAAAAAAACAGTTTCATTGAGTTGTAGTCACTGTGCGTTTTGGAAAGATTTTCAGAGTCTGAGATTATCCTCTACGGTAATTATAAAAACTTAGAGTCACTTTTATAGGTCTATTTTTCTGAAATAGTTACAGGGCATAAGGTTCAGTATTTTACACAATTTTATTTCATTTACCCCTGAAAACACTACAATGTAGACTTTTTAAATAGTTTTTAAAAAATCATAAATTTTATTTTTTTTCAGCAGTTTAGGCTTATAGAAAAAAAAAATTGCACAGTAGATACAAAGAGTTTCCATATATTTCCTCTCTACTCTATCCAGAAAGTCTCTCCTATTACTAACATCTTGCATTATTAGTACAGTACGTTTGTTAAAATTGATGAGCCACTATTCATATATTATTATTAATTAAAGTCCATAGTTTACATTAAGGTTAACATTTTGTGTTGTACTTCCTATGGGCTTCGAGAAATGCATATGTCATGTATTCACCATTAAAATAATTTCACTACAGTACAAGTACTTTGTGTTCTGCCAATTCATCCCTCTATTCCTTCCCACAAGCACCAGGCAACATCTGATCTCTCTACTTTCTCCATAGTT
>NW_011888937.1:2797164-2800006 GCF_000151845.1 Pteropus vampyrus
CCTTCTATTTTTAAATCTTGCTATTACCTAAACATGTAATAGAAAAATATAATTATTTTTAAAATTTCAGCAAGACATGATTATAGTCTCATTTTAGTAAAAGAGTTTGAGTACATATTAAATGTAACATGTTACATGTTTGTTTTACTCGTTAGTCTAATTTCACTATCTTTTGAACACTTTTGAACACTATCTTACCAATGTTGCAGAGACCTGAAAATGGATAATTTCAGTGACCATTATAACACTGTAAGATATGACTGACAAATAATGTTTGTATTTAATTAATACACAATCATATTTGAAAATAGGGTAATTTGTTTGATGACTCACTTGAATGCTTTCCTTTCAACGATTGCACTGTCCTTGGGAATAAGACATTCTTAAGTACAAAATACACTCTTCTTTTTCATAAGGTACTGTTGGCTTTAGAAAATATCACCATCCAGAGAACCTGAGTAAACACAGCTGGGTGATTGAGGAAACAATTAGAGAGTGTATCATGAAAATAAATGTGACCTAAAGGGAAAAAAAAAACTCTCAGCTTTCAGTTTTTAATATTTGAAGTGTGCTTTATAGCTCATGATCAGAATGCCTTTAGGCAATTGCCTTTAATTTTCTTTTAGAGGTAGAAAAAAAACAGTTTCATTGAGTTGTAGTCACTGTGCGTTTTGGAAAGATTTTCAGAGTCTGAGATTATCCTCTACGGTAATTATAAAAACTTAGAGTCACTTTTATAGGTCTATTTTTCTGAAATAGTTACAGGGCATAAGGTTCAGTATTTTACACAATTTTATTTCATTTACCCCTGAAAACACTACAATGTAGACTTTTTAAATAGTTTTTAAAAAATCATAAATTTTATTTTTTTTCAGCAGTTTAGGCTTATAGAAAAAAAAAATTGCACAGTAGATACAAAGAGTTTCCATATATTTCCTCTCTACTCTATCCAGAAAGTCTCTCCTATTACTAACATCTTGCATTATTAGTACAGTACGTTTGTTAAAATTGATGAGCCACTATTCATATATTATTATTAATTAAAGTCCATAGTTTACATTAAGGTTAACATTTTGTGTTGTACTTCCTATGGGCTTCGAGAAATGCATATGTCATGTATTCACCATTAAAATAATTTCACTACAGTACAAGTACTTTGTGTTCTGCCAATTCATCCCTCTATTCCTTCCCACAAGCACCAGGCAACATCTGATCTCTCTACTTTCTCCATAGTTGGCCTTTTCAGTACGTCATATAGTTGGACTCATACAGTATGTAGCCTTTTTAAATTGGCATCTTCTACTTAACGATATGCAGGGGGTTTTATTTTGTGGCTTGACGGCTCATTTTTTTAATCACTGAATAATATTTTATTGAATAATGTCCTGCAGTTTGTTCATTCACTTTTTGAAGGTCGTTTCAATTGCTTCCAAGGTTTGGCGGTTACAAATAAAGCTAATATGAACATTCATATACACAGTTTTATGTACACATAGTTTTCAATTCATTTGGATAAACACCTGTACGATTGCTGGATCCTATGGTAAGTCTGTTTAGCTTTGTAAGAAACAGCCAGACTGTCTCCCGAACTGGCTTTATCATTTCGTATTTGCCCCAATAATGAATGAGAATGCCTGTTGCTCTACTCCTATACTGAAGTAGTTAAAAGATAAGTGTTTTAAAGGAGCCAAAATCCTGGTATTGCATTTTTGACTCTGATACTTCCTAGCCGCATGATCTTAGGTGAGTTACCTTAAAGGCATCATGACTCAGTTTTTTCCCTGTAAAAGGGTTAATGATAGCACCTACTTTATAGCGTTATGCAAGAAAGAATAAAGTAATCTGCTTAAAGTGCTTAGAATAGTGTCTGGCATGTCATAAATCTCTGTGAATGATAACTGTCACCACTGGCATGATGTAGCTAAGCTTTCAGACAAGAAAAAAGTTAAGGTTGGCCCAAATTTACTAGTTTAACAAGTAGAGTGACCAGGATTTAATTTTAGGTTTGTCTCCTGAACTTATGTTCTTCCTAATATTTCATGAAGCTTCTAAAGATGATAAGTATAGAGAAACACAGTGACCTGCTTGTCAAAATTTCTAGTCAAGTGTAAAGCAATTAAGTTGCAGCTGTATATTAACCTAGAGCTCAAGTTGCCAGAAAAACAAATGAAACTAAGAGGATTTGACTTTTGGGACCTATACTCTTTTTTTGCTAACTTGCATCCCTCATACGCCAGCAGTTCCCTTCCTCGTTGCTCTCCTCCTTCCCCTGCTGGCTACGCAGAAAGCCCTGTTGTTCTTGTCCTTTTATTCAATGTCATATAATAAACCACTAAAAATCACTAAAGACTCTGTCTACAGATGTTCTATTATTATTGTTATTATTATTTTGATTTTATTCATAAAAGGTTCATAATAGAAAATATTGGAATCTTTTGCACATATTTCAAGCTTTTTAATTATAACAGTGGTTTCAGTAAGTTTAAATGAATACATTTGCACTGTATTCAGAAGACATATGTAGAAAGCTGGGTTCCGATCTTATCTATCTTTTTATCACACTTCGCCAGTCATATCTCCCAGCATACAACAGTCATTTGAAACATATATTTGAATGAACAAATGACACATAGTTTGGGCCCACCAACTCAGGAGGGATATATGAAAGTAATCATACACAACAAAAGTGAGAGTCTTTCTTCTGAAAAAGAATATCATAACAGAGAAGACCATTGGATTACTAAGACATGGCATAGAAGTGGTATCTGCTTCTAACTGGACAGACTAAGAAGTTGTTGAACTGTGCAATTTTTAATAGAAACTTTATAGATTACTCATTTTA
>NW_011888937.1:2801211-2802890 GCF_000151845.1 Pteropus vampyrus
AAAAAAAAAATGGCACCACCTCCCTTTCTTTCTCATTCCTTCCTACTTGATTAAGGTTTAATGGGAACATGGATATTGAATGTTGTCCGTAGCTGTGGCCTGCTAAGTGACCAACTCTGATGAATAAATCATATTAAATTATGCTAGTGCAGGTGTGCAAGAAGAGATAGAAGAAACACATTCCTCTTTAACTAACATATTCTTCCAGCTGGCCCCAGGCCACATCATAGTTTGTTAGTCTTGTAGCAGCTGCCGTAAGCTGCTATTGCTGAGCTCTAAGCTCTGTGGGCTTCTGGCTCCAATTCTGCTCCTACTGTGGGATCTATTCCTTTGAGGGTACCAGCACGTAAGGGAGTTAGTTATATAGCTGATCTCAAACTTATGAATCATTAGGTCTCAATCTAGTGTCTATTTGGATTTTTGCCTTGTTTTAATCGCTGAGCAAATTATGGAATAAGTTCTCTCTATATATACACTCAATGACATAGTCAGGAAAAAGATATATACATATATGTAAAAAATTAAAGTGCAAAATGATGCGTTATAGACAAAAGACTTTAATCCAATCTGAGCTAGATTAAAGTTTTTTGAAAAAAGCAATATTTCAGTTGAAATTTTAGGAATTTAGACAAATTCCTAAGGAAGAAAGAATGAGTTCTGAATTGTCCATGCTACTGAAGGCCTGTACCTCCAAACTCAACTAATTTTATAAGAACACATTGTTTCTTTTCTGATATCTCCAGAACTTTACTCCTAATCCTCTTTAGCAATCTCTCCTATTCATGTAAATTGTCACACATGGCATCTGCCTTCGCGTACAAAGGTGACTCCACAGACCAGTTGTTTAAAAAGACGTTAGCTAATTGGGTAGGATATAATGGTCAATGGCTCATTTATTATTCCAACCTATTTGAGACCTTGACTACAGTGAGACTTGGCTTTCAAGAATGTCTTGGCCTAAGCTCATCACTAAAGCTAAGATTTTATTTTATTATTATTATTATTTTTTTAAATAAAGTCTCCTTAGCATGATTTACTTGAAAAAATGTATCTTTTGACCTTGGCAATTCAAATCTTCTTGTTAATATTCCACTAAAATATTATTTTCTATTTTACTTTACATCTATCTTGCTTTTTTCCTCTCTAATATTCTGAGGTATTTAAGGCTTTTTCTTAATCATTTAGCCTGGCATTGTATTATAGTAATCAATAATCAGTGTCCTGAACTTCATTCCTCTACTCAAGTTCACGTACTTCAAATAACAATATTCTTCCACATCTACTCTGTGCTTCCCTGCATGCTGAGGACTCTGTCTTATCATGGCTGCATTTCTGTATTTATAAATTCTTTTCAATACACACTGCAGTTCAATGTAGTTCAATGGACTGTTTGTAGAAAACTGACAGAATTTCGCCTGGGTTATTGTTTATGATGATAAGTTAAGCAGTTTTAGAGATAGCAGTATGAGTAAGCATAAAAATGAAAGACATCTTTGAAATCATTGGATGTCAGAGAATGAAAACTACATGAGGAAAGGGACTACGTTTATTTTGTTTCTCACTCTAATCCCTATTACAGTGATTTCATCATATTACATTTAATTAATATTTATTGAATTAAAAAATAATTTATGACAAAGCAGATAATTCAAGCAGTTATTTATCCAAATGAGCTAAGT
>NW_011888937.1:2805081-2813557 GCF_000151845.1 Pteropus vampyrus
TGGAGTAAATCATTCAGTAGTTATATTTAGACATAACTCAAATGACAATTTAGAACCTTAATGTCACTAATACTATTTGGAAAGGGCATCAGTAATTTTAAAATTCTACTTCAAAACTAAACCTAGCTGTCTATAGGAACTAACACATAGCACCCAGTGGATATATCCAGAAATAATGAGAGCACCTTATATTGATATTTTATTCTGAATGTACCCCACAGCAGCAGCGAATCTAATTATAAGAACAAAAATACCTGTAGCTGTGTTAGGAAATAAGAATATTTATTTGTATTGTAACTATTTCACTGTTTTTTTGGTAAAATAATCAGATAAAATAATGTCGATACATTCTCTGTACATTTTAAGAAAAGGCTATAATAGAATCTATAGGAGAGTTTGAAGGAAGGATATTCTAATTATAGGATGATAGGCAGTGAGTGTTTAAGTGAATCAACCTTATACTTTTAAATGATAATAATTTAATAATTTATTACCCTTTGAGTTTTCACTCAGACTTTCCCTTGGAGAGGTGAATCAACAACAATAAAAATGTAATCATAAATTAAGAGTGTCTCATAAATTTTGCAAATGATGTCTTTAGTTGAGTGATTTGTCAGACTTATACCTGCTATCACTCTATTTGGCTGACTATCAAAGTAGCAATATCCATCCCCTTTTGAGAAATGTTAACTCAGGATCCAAATTTCATTCTTACTTTCAGAAAGTTAGAGATTATATTTTGAAGTACACTAATTTACCATATCTATCTCTGGCCTAATACCATTTGTAATTTAAGTATAATGTTGTTCTTCATTGTTATTTACTAATCAGACAAATATATAAATGTAGACATTTATTATCTAACATAATATTTTACTGATAATCTCACTAGAACTAATAACAATAGTCTGACTATGCTTGACTTCTCATCAATTATTTGAACGGGACTGAAAATAGCCACCACGAATTCATTTTCTAAATATTCACTTGGAAACTCAGAGGATAAGAAGAGCTTGTTCATTTCACCATTAAAATTGGAAGAGTTTGACAATAAATTGATTTGAAGGTTAACTTTAACTCACAGTATAAAATTGTTTTTATGGAAGGGTCAGTGAAATTCTTCCTATGTTCAAAATACTAAGAAATTTCTTTAGGCATTGAGAAGGTCATGCCATGGTAGTGGAAATCTGAATCCTTCAATCTGGGAGTCTTTTTCTCCAGCTGGAACTATTACATCTGTCATCTGAATATTCACTCACTCACAATAATAATTGAAATGAGACTTTTCTCCCTTTTGTGTACAGTGTAGCTAGAAGATATTTAGAGTTGGAATATAAGAATCTGGAAATCTGAACACTTAAAAAATAGCTCAGATTTATGGTTATATGTAGAGTGACCCTCCCCATACCACCAAATAATTATATCCCTGAAAATATGTCTTTTTAGATGACACAATGAATTGTGTCACCCATGTCCTATATGATAATGATCTAGTTTGTAAAACTAAGACCCACAATAAAGCTATACTACTGTGAATATACATATTTTAATCTTATTTCAAAATTATAGAGTATTTGGCCTGGTTAGCAATTGCAGATAGGTGCTGATTTTACATGTTGAATTTTATATTGCACCAAGATACCTTGGCAGTACTGTAATCACACAATATTAAAATAACCCTATTGGCATTAAAATGTCTATTAGAATATTTGAAACTCACAAAATATTTTAGGAATGTTATAATAAATATCCATGTATATATTGCCAAAACTTAAAAACAAAATATTTTCAATATATTTGAAAGCCTCTCAGGCCCACTCCCCACTAACATTCTCTTCCTTTTGTCTCAGAGGTCATTATAATTCTTGCAGTAACCATTTTTATCTCCAAGTGCCACTTTGTACTTTTTTGAACAACTTTTCCAAGATATAATAACATAGCACATAATTTACAAGTTTTAAGTATTCAATCTAATGTCTTTTTATTATATTAACAGAGTTGTGCATCTATCACTACAGTCAATTTTAAAACACTTCTGTTACCCCCAAGAAACTCACATTCTTTGGCTGAAAATTCTCAAACTTCCATCATCCCCCAGCCCCAAACACTCCTCTACTTGTGGTCTCTATAGATTTGTATCTTCTGGACATTTCATATAAATAAAACCATACCATATGTGGTCATTAGAAACTAATTTATTTCATTTAGTATAATGTTTTCATGGTTCATCCATGTTATAACATGTATCAGTACTTCATTTCTTTTTATTTCAAATAATATTTCTATGTATGGATATAACACACTTTATTCTCTCATAAGTTCATGGGCATTTGGGGTTGTTTTCACTTTTTAGCTATTATAAATATTGCTGTTAAGAAGACATAAACAAGTTTTAAGTAGGCATGCTTTCAGGTTTGAAATTGTTGGATCATATGATAACTTTATTTTTAGATATAGATTTATAGAGGTCTCCTTCTTCCCTCTTTAACAGAAAGAACAGAATTTAATCACCAGGGAAAAGTATAGACCCTTATCACCTGAGAGACAGGACCAGGGAATCTGCATAATAAACCTTGCTAAAACTAGCCCATTTTCAACATAAGTTTCCCCATATATTTGTGTTACCCAAATTCACCCTCCTAGAAGGTTAAAGTCCTTTTCCTGTATGTTTTTATTTCTCTAGAAACGTATCGTTCTTTTGTTAGAATGGTATATAAACCCAAATTCTAATCACCCCTCTACTTTACTGATCACAGAGTGCTCCCATGTGTATGTATGATGAATATGTTAATAAACTTCTCTTTGTTTTTGTCTTATTAATGTAATTTGTTAGTCTGTTTTTCAGGGCCCCAGACAATAAATGTAAAATGAATAGAGGGAAAACAGTTACAGGGAGGTCAGCTCTAACATATTAGATTGGTAATATAAATCATGTGAAGAAAAATAGGATTTAATTCTCCCTTACCCTATATATGAAAAGAAATAAAATTCTTGATAACAGTTTCCTATATTTTATCTTATTTTTGCAATCCTTAATATCCTTTTCTATAGATTCCTGGAAGTATCTACTTCATCTAGTGGGAAATAGAATGAAGATGCTCCTTGAACCAACATCAGGGGCCTAGTCATGCTTGGCACCTGTTTCATTACAGTTAGAACTCCAATCTGGCAACTCATTGGGATCCTTATTGCTACCAAGTCATTAATATTTCAGTCCTGTTTTAGACCAGGTACACTGTCGTCCTGTACCTTCTTCTTCAAGTTCTGAGGCAATGTTGTAAAGGAAATAAGAACATTTTTATTGTCATTAAGAAGTCCAGATTTAATTTCCTCCACTTAGCTTTTAACTATTTTCAAGACATTAGCCAAATAATCGTACCTCCCTTAACCTTAGTTTCTTCCTCCATAAAACACTTAAGTTATATTGAATTTCCTTGGAATTATTTTTAGCTGCCCTATCTGCCTTCCTACCTCTTTTTAAATATTTAACTTCTATTCAACCTATTTACACACAGTAATTCTGATTTCTTCAAGGCTTATAATTTAGACCATCAAACTCTTCGTAGCTGTTTATGTTCTATCCAAGTGTAATTTTACTACTTTAGGTTTCTTCTTCATCTATCATCTTAAGATCAAGAAAATGTATTAGACCCTTTATATGGTGTTACATATCTCTGTGAAGATCTGTCTCTTTTTCTTAGCTGAATGGATTTCTCATGAAAAGGCCTCAATACATCTAATATATATATACGCAACCCACCCATACACACAAAACTAAGAAAAATATTACTCAGAATCTTACTCAAAAAATAAGCAGAAAAATAATTGCTTAAAATTCTTTTGATCTTTTTGAAGAGATGATAATGTCCATTTACTCAGTCAGTCTCAAAGTAACTGAGTGTATTTTAATATCCCATCTCATTATATTTGTAAAACACGTGTAATAAGAGCAAAGACTATGTCCTTTCTGAATTTTAGTCCTTTCTTTACCTCCTACTTCTAGAAAGCTCAATAATATGATTGAATAAATAAATAAGTTATTTACAGATTTTTAATTGCAACAGGCAGTTTTTAAAGCTCTTTAGTGAAAGAAAGTGTTTGAGAAAATAACAACAGTGACAATCCTTGACAAGTTTACTGCCAAGCAAAATTCACTTGGTTCAATTTATCTTCGTCACAGATCCAAATGCAAAATCCTCAAGGGCATCCTGTGTATTTGCATATGTCTCTTGAAAATATGTGTAAATACTCCAGAGAGGATATTGCTTCAGTAAAATGGTTGTGGTTTCTATTGAGACTGAAGTAGAGACCTGGAACAATGAGATCTCAAAAACCGATGCTAAGCAAAATAAGTCAGACGGGAAAAGTTGAGAACCATATGATCTCATATGTGGGATATAAAACTGAAAGCAACAAATGAACAAGACAAACAAACAAACAACAAAAACTTGTGGACACAGACAACAGTTTAATGGTTCCTAGAGGAAAAAGGAGGAGAGGGAAAGGTAGATGAAGGTAAAGGAGGTCAAATGTATGGTGACAGAAGGAGATTTGACTTTGAGTGGTGAACGCACAATACGATATACAGATGATATATTATTGAATTATACACTTGAAATCTATATTATTTTATTAAGCAATGTCTCCCCAGTAAATTTAATAAAAGAAACAGATAAAAATTAATCTAGGTTTATGCCAAAAAAGGGAAAAAAACACTCAAAATTGCAGTTTTGGAAACACACATGTGTACTTATTTTCTTCGAGGATCTCTGTTATGAGCTTGCACAGGTTATCACATGTCACTCCTACAACAATCTTGTAAATCCCTCAACCCATGTCTTAAGTTGCTGGTAAGGGTTTTGAATGTAGAAACTCAACTCCCACAACATTGTTCTTTAAAGACATGTTGTATCTCATTTTATTTTGTTTTTGAAGCTTATTTTAGGTAGACTCTCAGCATTCTAAAAAAAATAAATGATTTGATAAATATTGGATTTGTTTTAATAGTGTCAAATATGATCATGGCCAGAATATGAAATGTGAAGTATAAACTTATTTCACCTTTTTATCGTTTGGCAATTAGCTGAATTTACTCTAATCCTAGGCTTTCTCATCTCTGTATATCAAGGTCTTTGGGTTTACTAATACTTAGAAGTTGCATACATATAATAACATGTGTATAACAATAGTGTATAATCTACTATTAGTTACTCATTGCAAATAGGTTGCCTAACCTCATTTAACATAGTATAGAGTAGTGATTCTCAAAATTTTGCATGCCTCAGAATCGCTTGAAGCTCTTGTTTAAACACAGTTAGCTAGGTCCTTCTCTACCATTTCTATTTATTAAGTTTGGAATGAGACTTGATAATTTGTATTTTAATGAATTAAGAGGTAACAGTGATATTGCTGATTCAATGACCTGATGTTGATAATAACTCGTATAGAACATTAAAAGATTGGCCTCAAGAAAACTGCTCTTGTTTTTAATGGGAGTGGGATGTTAGGGGGGTTCAAGAATGAATTGCACAAAAATAATCAAAAAGGCCAATCTCCTGTGGACATGTAGACATTGTACTAGGTGCTAGAATATTGTTAAGGATGATGGGAAAATGAAGTTTGAGTATGACAGACTAAAATGATATGCATTTACCTTCTGAGATGGACCTCTGAAAGATTGCCAAATATGGCAATATACATATTCAGTAGAATGAACATAAGCTGAGTGATACCTCAGAGATGCTTAGATTTGGGGAATAGTGCTAAATAGTTGCTGGGCCAAAGGGATGTTCAGAATAAGACATTCAGTTGTGCTTATGCCTGAATGACCTATGCTGTTGAAATAAGACTTAAGCAAACTAGTTTCACAGGTAATAAGTTGATAAGATTTTGGCAGGGTATCTGAGCTCCACTAGGATTATTTTACTCTCTGAAATTCTATCAGCACGTATGGGGTCAGGATACAAATATATAAAATCTGTCTCTTACTTCATACTTTCTTTATTGCTCTTTCTTAAATTAATTTAAAATAGAATACACATAATACACAAAATTATAGGATTTCCTTCTATTTGAATAGGTTCTATTTATTTAAATTTTAGATTCAAAATAAAACATTTCAAATATTTTTTCTATTGCCCACTCCCCATGCTTTCCAAGAAAGCTTATCACCAGGTTACAGGTCCTCTGTTTCATGCCACCTCATGTGAGCATAAAAATAATAACAAAACAATTCCCAATTTTCAGATATATAATGTGAACATAATTATCTCTGTAAAGTGAAAGAAATGGAACTACAATCTATGCCATTAGAATATTTTCAGTAATATTTATAACCTTAATTCTCGAGTTTTATGTTTAACAGAAAAAGATGTAATTTATTTTCTTTATAATTTTCAACTTTATTTATTGATCTTCTTTGTTTTTACCAAGGTATTACACAAAATGATCAAGAATTACCTGGTGTATAAGGCAAAATAGCCTTAGAATCCATTTTCCCACTTCCTATTTCCTCTTCTGGCTGCATTTCAAAATATAAAAAGATATTTCTCAAAGTTTTAACCTATAAAATAACCATTAGAAAAAGCAAATTATCCATATGCAACCTCTTTTAAAGTCAAGATGCATACTAGGATATATATTTGGCATTAATCTTATTCAAGGGATCAATAAGTGCAGTGAAAATGTGCTATTCATGTGAGAACATAAAATAGGTAAATCAAAGACCCAAACATTGGCAGGGATCTTAATGGCTAGGGACATTCATATGTCTTTTACTATAGAAATTCTATACTACTTAATTAGACTTCTGATTGTTATCTGACCTCCCAACTGCATTTATCTACATCAAATAAAAATGCTCTGATCAACCAATGAAGCTAAGTATTTCACTTCTTATAATTGTGTTTAGCTATTGGTCTTAGCATTTCTATCTTTTATCAATATTGTAAGCTTGAATCAAACCATGAGGAGCAACCAATTCATGTTGTACCAAAACCAAATTACCTGAACCAACACTAAGTGCCTGAACTTAGAATATGATGGTCATCTAAAGGGTGTACATGTATAAGAGACTAGTTAGCAGACCTGAGATAATACACCACTATCCGCTTATGGACCTTCTTCACTTTCAAAGCCTTGCAAACAAATGATTGTAATATATTGCAAATATGTCATAAAATTCTGCATACAAATTGTTTTTTTTTGTAACAAGACAGGTCAAGAAAGGTTCTTTAGGAAAAAAAAAATTAAACTACTAATAAACCCTAAAGAAGTAATGGCATCTAAAAACATTCTAAGTTAAATGATTGAAGATAAGGTTTTGAGACCCAAATAAACAGAGAATTTATGATGTTTTGAGAGTAGATAATGACCATTTAAAAGATATTTAGAATTCAAGACTGAACTTCTGCATATCTCCATATCTAAGAAGTGAGGGAAAGAATAGGAGTTAATAAAAGACAAAACTGTGGTCAGAACGGTATGGCATTGAAAAGATAGAAAGAAACAGAAGTCCAAGAAGGAAGAACTTTATATTGTGACTCGAAATGTTCTAGATCAAATAGACCAAAAAAAAAAAAAAAAAAATCTCTAAAACTTAAAAAGCAATTACGGTGGGGCAGAAGGCATATGGGAATTCTCTGTACCTAACCCTCCATTTTGCTGTTAAACTGCTGTCAAAATATAGTCTGGAAACAATAATTAAAAAAAAAAATGAGTAACCCAGAACCTATGGCAGTGGTACCACACGCATTCATGCTTCATTTTCCAAAAGCAAATCACTATCTTAATATCTATAAGTAGATATATCCACCCAGAGGGAAGACAATCAGACCATGAGAATGTCTTAGAAGATACTTTTCAGAGTATAAATGTGGGCAGCGATGTGAAGGGTAGGCAATTTTTACCTTAGTCCATTGTACATGTTTTAGGTACATTTCTATTTTAATATTTAAAAAAAAGCAACTACATATAGAAGCTATAGTTAATTGCTGGCATTTGAGAGAAAAAGTTTCAGTATTTGCTTCTCAAAATACACTATTGAACTGGAAAGGCCTTCGTATTCTTTACATTCTTATTACTCTTCTAATCTTCATTTGGAACTGTTGCCTTTTCTTTATTCATTTTATGGCATTGAAATCATCACCACATTGAAAGTTTTCCAAAAATAATTACATAACATAAGATCAAGTGAAAAAATCTATAGAGACTATTTCACAGTTTCTCTTGGCAATTGTATTTTCATTATCTCAAGACAGTACTTCATTTACTTTCATAAAGCATGCCTCTCAGCTAGCAACTGTATAAAAATTATCAATTTCTGACATATGATTGATTCCCATTTATAGGTCTTTGAATCCAAAGATATAATATTCCTTGCTGAATTTAGCATTTTTCTCTCCAAATAAAAAGGAAATTATATTTAAAAAAATCTCCTCCATTTCATAGATTTTTCCTATGAATGCAAAAAAAAAAA
>NW_011888937.1:2813607-2826144 GCF_000151845.1 Pteropus vampyrus
CTCTCAGCTAGCAACTGTATAAAAATTATCAATTTCTGACATATGATTGATTCCCATTTATAGGTCTTTGAATCCAAAGATATAATATTCCTTGCCAGAATTTAGCATTTTTCTCTCCAAATAAAAAGGAAATTATATTTAAAAAAATCTCCTCCATTTCATAGATTTTTCCTATGAATGCAAAAAAAAAATAAAAGCCAAACAAAACAAACAAACAAAAACAAGTCCTCACCATTTAAATCCTTGCTTTCTGCCAGTAATAGAACTGTATTTGGTCTTTCCAAGTTGTTAAAATGTTTATTTTCTAAAGCTGCAGAACACACTACAACTGTTTCCTGCTGAGATCGAGAGAGCAATCTGTAGGACTGGAACACAATCTCAAGCTGTTCTTGTTCTAAGACCAGCTTCCAAGCACTTGAAAAATCCCCCCTGAGAATTTCAATTCCAAATACAGTGGCCTTGTTCCTTTTAAAGATTTGTCTCCTTTTCTCCCCCAAGCAGTTTGCCTGTGATTTTATGCTACTCTCTGAGAATGTTATAGCTCCAATTGCTTACAGATAAGCAGAGAAGAAAGTCAAGGGAGGTGTCCAGCAATGAGATTCATGTCAACTTTAAGTGAGGTAGGTGGGTTGGCGGTAAGTGGAGCTGCAGCCTTAGGTATGGGCTGCTAGTGCAGCAAAGTGCAAACTGATGGCTAAGAGAATATTCAGTTGATCCTGCCCCTAAAAAGAATCTGATAACAAGAGAACTGACAAGTCTGATTTAAATCAAGACTAGAAAATGAAAGGATTCAGTAGAATGAACAGATGCCATAGAAGTTTTGACTTACTGAAGTGCAATATAGATGTGGCAAGTGACCTTAACTGAGACTAAAGTGGTTGCATGTCTGTCTGGTATGTTTCTACTGAGTGGCCATGCAGGCAATGATAGAATCTGTTTTGTTTACATGGAGAACAGGCTATCTGAGATTATTGGGAAAAGAGGGGAGACAAAATATGCAGCGAAGGGGAAAAAAGGAATTGTAGAGTGTTCTCTGCCTAACCAGTCACTGTGGGTGGTGTTTGAGTCCTACTGTGAGAGGAACTGTAGGTAGATTCTAAAAGGTCTCTATTTGTGAATTACTTCATGGGAGCCAGGTACACAAGTGGCGCTGCTTAGCTTCCCAATGACAAATCCTGACTCATAGGATTGATACAAGCAATCTGCCCATGTTTTCAAGGATGTCTCTAAAACTTCAAGTGTCCAAATCTTTGAGAGAGCAGCCCTATCATTTTACATGTGTCTTCAGAGCAATGACAGTAGTGAAGTACATTCAAGCAATTTCACAGAACAAGAAAAAAGAAAACCAGAATCTTAAGAGAGTACAGTGTTTACTGTATGATGGCTTCCTCAAATGGATCAAGGGTCCTTATAAGATGCTCTCTATAGAGTCTGGAAAATCTTTGCAATCAGGGTCGAGATTCTCTACCAGGTTCTGATAGGAAAGAACCTGTGAAATTAATTTGATCTGGTTGTGAAGTGAACAATATTAGGTTATTTTTGTTAGGGTAATATCCACTATTAAAATTTTCTTCCAATTTTAGATCATTTCTAGCAATCTAAGACAAATAGCAGGCCAATAAATTCACTCAAGATAAATAATATAAATTAAATTGTCTCTTATTATGAGGTATTTGTCACAATACTGATAGTGTCCACCTATTTCATCTTACAGGTTTCCTAAATCTTAAAACAACTGGTTTAAATCTCAACATTTGTGTTCTTACAAATAGCAGTACTAAAAGATCTGACAAGATCTGATAAGGACCAGGAATTGCATGTTCATATGTACGTACAGGGAGCAGTAAACATTTTTGAGCAAATTATGCAATATTCATTAATAAAATTGATCTCTGGTTTTTACTTTTTGTTCTAATTTTGTAGTCTTTATGATGCTAAATGTATATGATATCTCCAGGTTTTCAGAGTCAATCTTATAAATCTTATAGAAAAATGGTCTTAAAGGGGGAAAAGGCAAAACAGGATTTCAAATAATCTCATCTGGGGGCAGGTGTTGGCATGTCAGAGCAGATGATTACACAAATGGATGTGAGATACCATAGAGTGAACCCCGGTCCTTCAATTCCAACAATTAGTAAAATTACATTTAGGACAAATATTAACCCATAGAGCAGGTAGACTTTAAAAAAGAAAATGCCTTCTTAGTAAAGAATACGAAAGAGACCAAAAAACCTGAAAGGTAAAATTTATAAACTTCAGTATATTTGTCAAGGTTATTCAGGTTATAAATCAATCAGTTAATCTTAAATTTTGTTTCTTTTGTCATAGATATCAAATACATTATTCAATTAATGCAGTATTAAATTTAAGAAGACCAACTAATAACTTTAAAGGCATTCAGAGAAAATTTATATTGATTAAAACAAAGCAAGTAGTAGTTCTATTTGATAAATAAAACAATTTATAAAGAACTGATAATAAAAGAACAAAGAGCTTTACACTGCTCAATGCACAGAACTTAAAAATTCATACTTTATGAGTATTAGAAACCAATAAGTCCATTTAAGAATGTCATGGAAGAATTAGAATTGAAATATAGAAAAAACATGTAAAGATAAGCAATGCTAGAAAATTTTGCTATGGTTAATAAAACATGGAAGATTCATATAGATAAGACAGAAGAATGTATAACATATTCATTAATGTTACCACTATTAAATAAAATTAGATATCCCAAGAGTTAAAATAAATTTCTCTCCACCACCAACACACATATTTTATCTAGTCTTTTACGGGTATTTTTTTTTTTTTTTTTGCAAGCGTAGCTGAGAAATGAGGAATTTATTAAAGGTTTTCTTTTACTTGAATTTTTTTGAATATTGGAATTGTTCTCCTTTTTTATAAAATTTGGGAACTATAGCAAATGAAATGGCTCAGGTAAACAGATGAAATTCTTCACCCAATTTATGAAAATGCCATCAAATTTGTGAGGGAAGAATCTCGTTTTGAGGGATCAAAAAGATAACCAACTGCAACTGATGGGACTTACAATGAAAACCATTTCTCAAAATATTAGAAATGTGGCTTTTGTTTTCTTTTTTTAAAAAATAATATATTTCCTGTTTTTATCAACATGATATATGCTCATTATTAAATAGGCAACCAGAAGAAACAAGTTCAAAGAAATAATCAACAAATGATTGTATTTCCTGTTATGCTATTCAATAATGTTTTGGTAAACCAGTTTCTGGAAAATAAAATAAAATAAAATAATAAAATAAAATAAAATAAAAGATTTATTTTGTAGGTTTTCAATTTCTGTAGTAGAAATACTCACAGCATGGCCAATTTTGAGCTGTCAACAGTTTAACAACCAATTCCCAAAACTCCTGAAATTGTAGCAATGAGCTCATGTGAACTGATATAATCCAGCTCCAGCACACCATTGTTTGTATAAACACCTTGTTAAACATCACTACAGAAACCACACAATACTTTTACGAAAACAAATAGGATGAGTAGATAGCTATGTTGATAAATAAATAGAATTTTAAAAACAAATAATTTTAAGAGACAGAGGACTACATTTAATATTGCTTATTTTAAAACGACAGAATGGAAGAATTAGTAAATTTTAGTTTACTATTTATTTACCATGAGAGGAATGTTGTCTAAAATTAACATTTAAAACTAATAAGATACATTCTGAAAATCATTAAGCTTTTGAAGTAGTCATTTTAAAAATTTTTGTCCAAATTATTAAGCAAAATGTACTGCTTTCCCTAAATGATGTTTTTGAAATTCTTACACTTCCTCACAAATCTTGATGCTATGATTTTTGTTGAGTCGAGGTTTAGAACACTGATGCTTTTTTCTCCAACCATTATTTCTTAAATTATTGAATCTTATTGCTATAATTATATGACCTCAATGATCATTAATAACAATTTTATCATAATTTCTCCATTTCTGAATTTTTGAAAAAAATATTTTAATTAATCTCTTGGTTTCCTAGATTTTATAATTTAGAAGGCTTATTTCTTTTTTAAGAAGGGATGATATCTAATAATTGCTCTTATATTTGAATGATACTTAAGAGAAATTAATATCTTTTCTTCATATTTTCATTGTGCTAGAATCTTATAGACACAATATGTGATCTAACATTGACAATTCCAATTTAAATATAAGTATTTAAATTGAAGAAAATTTTAAGCTCTGATTTTTCTTTTGATGTGCAATTCAATTTCTGGCACCGAAAGCATTCTACGAAAACAGGGTATGTCTTAATCTCATGAGGTTTGGCTTATACCCCCAACTCATTAATGCGCCTGAGCAGTTAATAATCTAAACAGTCCTACTCATATGCAGCATGGAGAGCCTTCATTTCATAACTTTTCCTTTGGTATTACTAAGGTCTGCTTCAATATATATAAACAATGTAAAAAGTAAAAATTTGCATCATTTTTGTCATTCAACTGTTTAAAAATTTATTGGGGTAACATCATATGTATGTTGCATTGTGCATTTACTACTCAAATTTGAATCTGCTTCCATCACTATATTTGACTCCCTTTACACTTTTCTAGCTCCTCCCCTCCCCCTTTCCCTCTGGTGACCACTAAACTGTTGCCTGTGCCCATGAGTCTCTGCTGTTATCAGTGCCCTTGAGTCTGTCTTGATTGTTTGTTACTTTCAATTTTACGTCTACGTATGAATAAGATCATATGGTTCTCAACTTTTTCTGTCTGACTTATTTTACCTACCATGATAATCTCAAGATCCATTCATGTTGCTGCAAATGACACTATTTTTTCTTCTCTTGTGGCTCAATAGTATTCCATTGTATATATGTAACAAATTTTTTTATCCAATCATCTATCAAAGGGCACTTCGGTTGTTTTCATGTTTTGGCCACTGTGAATAATGTCACAAGAAACATCAAGGGGCATATATACTTACAGATAAATGTTCTCAAATTTTGGGGGTAGATACCCCAAAGAGGGATTATTGCATCATATGATAATTCTATTCTTAATTTTTTGAGGAACCTTCATACTGTTTTTCATAGTGGCTGTACCAATTTACATTCCTACTAGCAAAGAATGAGGGTTCTTTCTTTCTCATAACCTCTCCAACACTTGTTATACCTTATTTTGTTATACCTTATTTTCTTAGTGCATCTGGTGGTGCTAGTATGAGAGTGGTGCTCAAGGCACATGAGAATAAATGCTAGCAGTGCTTTACCACACCAGAATCTTCTTTTTCTTTCTTTGGTTACCACTTTGCAAAGTATATAAGACTTGTTCCATTTCCAGTTTGTCCGTTGCCAGTTAATTTTTTGGATGATTTAAAAACTATTTTGTTCAGCCATCTTTAAAAATGTATTTTAAACAAACAAAATGGTCCACCTATATAATCAGATGGCAAAGAATGACGGGCATGGATATTGCACATATCTCTGCTCTATGCACATGCTTTACTGTGCCATTGGACTTCACTTAAAAATCACAAGTTTTAAGATAAAATTATTGGCAATTTCAAGATGATGACATCATAAAAATAAGCTGAGTGTGGGGCTCTTCTGAATAAAGGGCTGTGCAATTGTACTTGTTACTTATGAAGTTGGAGAATGAGGATTTTGGAAAGGTAAAATTTTAAGATTATAACTAATCTTCAGTTATAGAATTATAATGATAGGAGAGGCCTTCCAAATCCCCTAATCCAATGTAGATATCAATGTGGTGGCAAAATAAATACTAAATTCTAGTGATGCTGATTACTATAGTGATTTATATGAATCTCCTACTCCCCGCTTCCCCTTTGTCTCTCTCAGAACCTTGGGGTACATCTTGTGAAGGATGGGTCTAGGTGGAGTTCCAAATGGTCACCCATGGTAGCTCTACAGGCAGAAAGAAATTACAGAGCTTACAAAGAGATCTTTAAAGAGTTGCGTTTAGAGCAGGGGCACTCAGATAAGTTTAATTTATATCAAATTTGTTGTTGTAGATTTTTTTTTACTCTAAAGCTTTATTCTAATTATAAATCCTTATTAAAATATAACTGGCAGATTACTTAAAGATATACATTGAATTTGTATGATGAAGAAAAAGTCATTGACATTAATATTTGAACATAAGCAAAAAAAGTAGACCAAATATAGCTGAAGAGAGGTTATGGATTTCAGGCAATTTCACGGAATTCTACTCAGAGCTGTAAAAAGGCATAAAATGTAGAAGAGAAACTGAAATATGTAGAGTTCATATTGAGAAGATACATAACACATTTACTAGGAATTTCAGAATAGAACAAAACAAATAAAAGGGAGAAGAATAATTAATATTCAAAGATAAAAGTGCTATTACCAGAAACGGAAAGAGAAAATGAGTCTTTGTCTTAGAGAAACGCAACATTCCAGTGTAAAATAAGAAAAAAAAATCATCTTCAAGCAGATTACAGAAAAATCATGTGGCTCAGAGACAAAGGGAAATCTAATCAGCAGGAGAGAAAAGGAAGATTACCTAGATAGGCTTAAGTTACTGGATAGAAGAGGTATTACCAACAAAATATGTACTAATAAGAAATTTCTTCAACTTAGATTTTAATTGAGAAATTTTAATTACAGATATTAAAAATTCTAGTAATCAAGTTTCAAGTTGAAAAAAATTACGTGTTGAGATTTTAGTAGGGATTATATTTAATATAGAGAAAAATGGGTTATAGAAGGCAATGCTGAAATAAGAAATAAGTTAACATTTAATAAATATAAAATGACTGGACCTTAAAAAAGTTAATGACTGAATTAGGAATGATTTAAATATTATGAAATAAAATTACTAGAGAACCATAAAGTGGAAGTTATTGAAGGACTTGAAGTTAAAAAAAAAAATTTAAGTCTTATATAGTCTTCATTCCTGACTGAGATTTTCAGTTAGATAGACTTATTAAAATATTAAGTATATCTACAAAAATGTAAGATGAGGAAGGAGGAAAAAGAGAAGAATGAATTAGCAAAACTAGAAAAAGCTACAAAAGTTCAGGAAAAGTAAACTAAAGATGCTAATAGAAGAATTTTAAATTGAAAACAAATTAAAATTGTATAAATGCATCCAAATATGTCAGGAATCAAAAATATTATATTTTACTACATTTATCTGATCAAAGCTATTGATTTTTTCATTGCATAAGAAAAATAAATGGAATTATATAATAGGCATAACTAAAACACAACAAGGTAAATGTAACGTATTTAATAGTGATATCTAAACATAACAAAAAAGCTAAAATATTAACTTTCTAGACATTTATAGAAAATTTGGTGATTCTTTCATTTTTCAGAAGAAAAAATCTAGATTATCAGATAAACATGAGGGTAGAGATGGATTTATTTTAATAGCCTCAACTTTATTAAACATTTTTAAGAGAAAATTTTACTATATTCGCAGCAACCAAACTTTTTGTAGGATAATGGTGTAAACAAAGATAAATATAAGTCAAAAGCTTTGAATGATTTGTGAGCAATGCACGTAACTGACAAAGGTTTAGTAACTATAGCATATATAGAATACCTATGTTATCAATAAAAAGAGAAGAATTAAAAAGAAAAATAGATAACTGACATGAAGGCCCTTCAAAAAAATAGATAGGCAAGAAATATATGAAGAAATGTTCATTCTCACTAATAAGTAGAAAATTGTATATTAAACAAATTACCATTGATCATTATCAGACTGGCCAAAAAATTTGAAAAGTATGATATATAGACATTTCAGTAAGAATATGGAAATGGAAAATTTCATGCCTCCTTAACTTGAGTATAAATTGCTACAATTTGAAGAGCAACTTATCAATATACATTAAATTAAATGAATGTACATTAAATTGAATGCACTCTAACTCTGCAATTCCATATCTAGGTTTATTTAACCTTAAAAAAAATTACAAAGGTATAAAGAATAACATGTTTAAAGCCACTTTTTGAAAAACTATTAGCAGTAGCAAAGAAATGGAACCAACTGAATATCAATATAATAATGAATATGCATATATATACATATATAATAGAATTCTATAATTATAACATAAAATTAATGATCTAGTCTCATAAATATCTACAAGCATAAATCTCAAAAGCAAAATATTGAAGAAGAAAAGCAAGGTTCGATGGCACCTGTGATGCTCCATTAGAACAGAATTCTATTGAATCTCCAATTCATGGAAGTTCAGTGAGTCTCAGAATAAACAAAAGATAAGCATGCCACATCTACAACTTTGTAAACAGGTGTTCTGACAGCCCTAAAGGGCCATGCTTTCCATTCAAATCAGAACTTTCTTCAAACACTAGAAGAAGGCAAGGCATTCTAAGATACATAAATGATTAAGAAATCCTATCATGTTTTCTCTTGAACTCATGTTACTTTCCTATATTAACTAACCACATACACAAGAAATGATGACATAAAAGGAAAGGTAAAGTTATGACAACCCATATTTTTTTTTTCCTTTCAGTTTCTCCTTACTTATCAATAAGCTGAAGATGGAGAAGATTAGTAGCATGTGTATACATCAAGGAGTTAAATGAAAACAATTGTGTCAATTTTGTGCAGTTTTCAGTATTCTGGAAAGGATGAAATTATATATGCATGTGTAAGCTATGGAATATAAACTGATTAATTTTTGTGAATCTTCGTGTGAGTCAAATGTTCTTATATTGACATTTAAATCCGACAATACACAATATAAAGATGAACAGTACAATTCACTAATAATTAAAATTTTTATTTCGACTTTTCTTAGAATGACATCAAATAGCAAATAAAATGATACATCAAGAAAGAGACAAAGGAACAAAGGGAAATGCATTATATTTTAGAACTTTTTAAATGAAGTAGTTTTTCCACTTTTTGAATAAGAAGACTCATGTTTTTATTTTGTACTGACTCTTGCCAATTATTTAGATCACTCTGGTTATCAGTAAATAGATTAGGCGAGACAAATGTCTAAGGGGAGAGACAGGATTGAAACTAGAGAAGAGACCCTTAATTAGCAGGTTGGGGAAGATAGGCAGAATCGGTATTATAGGGCAAGGAAAGTGGCTGTTTGGATAATTCATCATAAATTTGGGGTATTTATTATATCCATGAGCCTGAGTTTGAATTGCATAGCAAGATCAAGAGCTAGGTTTATAACTAGTTCAATTTTGCAACTGAGTATTATGGGACAAAAAGAATAAATATTAAATTGGCATTGAGAAGAAACTAACAGGCTTTTAGACTACAATTATTTAGGACTGCGAGGCTGATTTTGCTGATATTATTAGAGATTAATTATGAAGACCACTATGAATCATAAGAGAGATTTAGAAGTGTGGCAGGCTTTGCAAACCAATAAAGTGGTGTCTAATATTCAGAATACATAGTGCACTGTAGAGCTCTTAGAGACAAGTCATCAGCATAAAATTTATCTTCTTCTATAGCGATCCAGTGGAACCAATCAGAATGTTCAGAGAGGAAAAGACTTGAGGTTGGGTTAGACAGGAAACACTGACTTTTTATAGGATTTAAAAATTTACATAACTCTGTATGTATAAGATTTGCCAAATTTGTCTGCCTTTAAATTTTTCCTTTTCTAGTCATTTCTGAGAATACCCGCAGGTTGGGCAAGGCATATATGCACTACATTATGTGATCTTCCTGAATAAAGAACAAAGACATAATAAATGAAGTGTGATGTCATCCATTACCAACATAATGTTTCCATTTAGCTTATAAAACAATTCAAATATTCAGTGAAAAGGACACACTCGATACAAGATTAAATTTTGATGGCCATTTTATACTTATATTTTAGACCAAAATGTTACCTATCCTTGATCTACAAACTAGAAATTGAACTGGTTAGAAAGGTTCCAGATCCCCTGCAGTAAGGTGAGAAATGTATATGTAATCTTAGCGCCCACTCTCACTTAGGAGTCTCAGAATAAAACTAGTTGCTACCCTATCAACAGATCCGTCTTTTATGATGTCATGTCTTAAGTAGTATTTGCATAAATCCGGTCCATTATAATGTGGTATGTTAGCTAGACTCTAAAATGTGTATTCACTTCTAGAAAGGGGGAAAAAATAGAATAATATATTAATTCCAAACCATAAGTAATTTCTAAATTTAGAAAGAAAATTACTAATGGATATCACGTTTTCTTTTAAACAAATCTAAAGGCAATAAGAGTTATGTTTCACATGCGTCTTTAATAGCTTAGTAAGACTAAAATTTTAACAAACTGGGTAGATCAGTTGCAGGTTTCTATGGGGTGATTAAAACATTTTGTAGCTATTTAATGGGTGGAATTGGCCTTGTCAATAAAATCGATAAACTCTTCAATGACCTCCTACACACTTACTATTGTTTACAATGAAGCCAACTGAAGTCAAAATTCTTTAAAGGAATTAGGTAGCTTTTACCCTGTATGACGTCTGGTTTTGCACTGGTAGTATTGAATGTCTCAACAGTATCTTATTAAAAACATATCCTATCCTAAAGTTTAATTTTATAATTTTTCTCCTTGAAATTATCAGAGACCTTAGCTGTAAGCATAAGCATTTTTCAAAAATCTCAGAGGTCTTTGTGAAAGGAAACAAGTATATCAATAAAATGATTTTAGAAATTGTTGGCTTAAATATAAAAAGTATAAAGGCGTCAGATCAATGTTGACAGAATATCTGGATGTAAAGTGGTGTTTTTAAATTAACATGCTACCTGATAATTATAAGTTTTCATGGTAACAGTGGGTACAAATTATGTGCTTTTGCATTATATGGTTTAAGAAAAGTATATGGGCACCAGTTAACAAGGGTTAGACTTGTCAAGATTAATTTTATGTGCCAGCTCAGCTGGGCCACATTGTCCAGATATGTGGTTAAACATTATTCTGGATGTTTCTTTGATGATATTTTTGGATGAAATTGGCATTTAAATTGATAAACTTTGAGTATATGGTTGCCTTCCATAATATGTGAGTGAGTCTCATCCAATCAATTAAAAGCCTGAATAGAACAAAACATTGATCTTTGGCAAGCAGAGGGAATTCTACCAGGAGAAAGCTTTTGGACTTGTGTGCAGCATGTTCTCTTCTTGGTCTGCAGTCTGCTAGCCCACTCTGTAGGTTTTGGATTTGCCAGCTTTTATAATCAGTACATACACACACATGCACACACCCTTACACACCTCTTATTCTCCTATTGATCCTATCTCTCTGGAGAACTCTAATACAGATGGGCACTTAGTTAAGGAACACATATGTCAAATAGAAGAATCAAATGCCTGAGGTATTTGAAATCATCTAAAATTGGGGTAAATGTAGTTTGATTTGATAGTAGTTTTAATAGAAGCAATTTTAATATTATTTAAAGAGCCAAAACTAGAAATTTGTCTTAATAAAATATGGTATGTTCATATAATTTAAACTGAGAAAATCAAGAATTGATGTCAAATTTGTATTACTATCGATATGATTAATTTACAATTATGTGATGTGAGATGAATTAGTTTTTAAAAATTCATCATTACTATATTTTTTATTTTGTAGTGCTTATATGTTACTGGTTTAAATAACTTTAACTAAAAGAAAAAATTGTCCCGTAAAACGACTCTTTATGTTTTTGTATTTTGCTTTCAAATTCTTGTAACTCCTTAGAATTTTTATTTGTTCCTGGAACAAAGCTATGAAAATTATGCTTTTTGTTACTATTTTTATTCTTTCTACATTCCCAGCACTCTTGCAGGACATTTGGTCCTCTCCAAATTGTCCATAACAATATTTGATCTTCATCAAATGGTCTTTGATATTTAGTTCAGTCCAAAATGTCCACACTTACAGAGTTCCAGTCAGGAAAGTAGAGTAGGTAGATGCTGTGTTTGCCTTCTCCCATGACTGCATTAAAATTGCAACTACAGTATAGGACAATCAACCTGGAGAACTGTCAAAAGATTAGACGAAAAGAAGTCTAATAACTAAAGGTAAAGAAACTACTTTGAATTAAGTTCAAACATATTCTGTCAACGATTACAGTTTCAGTGGAATCTTATATTTCTGTTTTATTGTAACAAGAAATCATTTTCTTAAAAAAAAATGTACACACTTACAAATCATCACTGGGTTCAAATAGCCTATTATGTTTACTTCTACTTTTGGTTTACAGGATTAATATGTAAAATACTATCAGATTTTTTTCATCCAATAATTGTGTTGCTAATAATAAACCTTCTTTCCTCAGTAGACTAGCTGGTAATGGCACATGGGGTGAGGAAGATGGGTCAGTGTGGTACTGGGATTTAGGAATTTAATATCTTTTTAGATATTCAATCAGAGCACAATTCAATTTACTACAACAGATATCCAAACTCTTGCTGAAGATTTTAAATGAGACTTATAACAGATCAGAATAAGATATTCCAAACTAATTAATTTACAGTTATATATAACAACTAGATACTTCCTTCTAATTCATTAAAATGCTAGAGAAAGGGTCTCTTGGTAAA
>NW_011888937.1:2826194-2830248 GCF_000151845.1 Pteropus vampyrus
ACAAAACATCACTGGGTTCAAATAGCCTATTATGTTTACTTCTACTTTTGGTTTACAGGATTAATATGTAAAATACTATCAGATTTTTTTCATCCAATAATTGTGTTGCTAATAATAAACCTTCTTTCCTCAGTAGACTAGCTGGTAATGGCACATGGGGTGAGGAAGATGGGTCAGTGTGGTACTGGGATTTAGGAATTTAATATCTTTTTAGATATTCAATCAGAGCACAATTCAATTTACTACAACAGATATCCAAACTCTTGCTGAAGATTTTAAATGAGACTTATAACAGATCAGAATAAGATATTCCAAACTAATTAATTTACAGTTATATATAACAACTAGATACTTCCTTCTAATTCATTAAAATGCTAGAGAAAGGGTCTCTTGGTAAAGATATATGGATACCACAAAGAGAAGGGATTTGGAGGAGAAAAAAGAAATATATGCCTTGCCAAATGGGGAGATGTGAAACACTAAAGTGGAAAGTGAAAACCAAGGAAGACTTATAAAGACTGAGATTTAACCATCCACCCACCCCTTCCGCAAATCTAAATACAGATCTTTCAATAGAGGGTGGAAGCTTTTCAGGTTTGATGTGCCAATAATATAATAAAAATACCTTAACAAATAAAGGACTCCATTAGATAAATAAAAATTATAAAATAGAATTTTTTCAGTTAGAAGATATAATAATTGAATCAAATATTCACTAGGCAGCCTCAATAGCATATATGAGATGAGAGAAGAAAGAATCAATGAATATTAAGAGAGAACAATAGAAATCAACCACATGAGAGGAAAACAAATTAAAGAAAAATAGGCAGAGACTCAGAGACCTGTGACGCTATGTTGAGAACATCAAAAAATGTATAATAGGAAAAAAACAAAATTGACAAAACTTTAACTAGACTTACCAAGAAAAAAAAATAGAAAACGCTCAAATTAAAAATGAAACAAGAGACATTAGAACTGATACTATAGTAATACAGAGGATCATTATAGACCACTATTAACAATTACACAAAAACAAACTGTGCAACCAAAAAAATTGTATAATTAGAAACATACAACCTGACAAATCTGAATTATAGATGAATAACAAATAAGAACACTGAGTCAGTAATGAAAAACCTCCCAACAAAGAAAATCCCTGGATCTTATGGTTTCTCTGGTGAATTTTACCAGCAATAAAAACCCTCAACAAAGTGAAAAGGCAACCTACGAAATGGAAGAAAATATTTACAAACCTTATATTGGATAAAGGGATAATATTCAAAATATATCAGGGATTTATATAACTCAAAAGCAAAACAAAACCACATTATCTGATTTAAAAATTAGGAAAGCATTTAAATAGATATTTTACTAAAGAAAACATACAAATGACCAAAAAGTGCATGCAAAGATGCTCAACATCACTAATTAACAGAGAAATGGAATTCAAAACCACAATGAGACATCATCTCTCATGTTAGAATAGTTATTTTCAAAAGAACAAAAGACAAATTATGGCAAGGATTTGAAGAAAAGGGAACTCCAGTACACTGCTGGTGAAAAAGTAAATTGTTACAGCCATTATGTAGAACAATGTGGAGGCTCTTCAATAAATTAAAAGTAGAGCTGCCATATGTTCCAAAAATTCCATTCAGGATATATATCTGAAGAAGATAAAATTACTTTCTCAAAGAGATATCTGTACTCTTATGTTTATTGCAGCATTATTCATAATAGTGAAGACATAGAAACTAAGTGTCAGTGGATGAATCTGATAAAGAAAACATGGTAAGTATATGATGGAATATTATTCAGCCATAAAAGGAAGATATGTTGTTATTTTTGACAACATGGGTGGATCTTTGGAATATTATGCTAAATGAAATAAGTCAGACAGAGAAAGACAAATATTGCATGATTTCAGTAATATGTGAAATCTAAAAACATTGAACTAATAGAAATAGAGCGTAAAATGATGGTTTCCAGGGGCTAAAGGGTAGGGGAACTGGAGAGATTTTGTCAAAGGATACAAACTTTTAGTTATAAGGATAATAAATTTCAGGAATCTCATATATAGGATGGTGGCTATAGTTAATAATACTTTAAAACTACTAAAAGAGCAGAGCTTTAATGTTCTCACCATAATGACAATAAAATGGTAATTATGTGAGGTAAATGAAGTTTTAATTAACCTTATTATGGTAAACATTTTGCAATGTATATGTGTATTGCATTGTCAATTATATAACTTAGGCTTATACAATGTTATATGATAATTATATCTCAGTAAAATTGAACAAAAAAGGTAAATCATTGGGCAACCCTAACATCCAGTATTGTATTGGAAGTACAAAAGCCTATGTTTGCTCCTGCAGGCAAATCGTGTGGAGAACTGTGCTTTTAGTTAAAGGATGCTGCCTTCTTTATAGTCCCTGTCATCTCTAAAATCTACCCTGGCTTATCGTTTTTCTTTCTCAGAAAAAAAAGAGATTATTGGATCGTTGGAAAAGTTATTTCTAAAAGGAAGAAAACTCAATTTGTATTCAAAATCTTTAACAACTAAAGTAAAATTTTTGACAGTTGTAAATAAAAGTTCCAGAAAGAAATTTAAAAAAAGATTGATTCTGATATGATTTGCAAATCAGAGAACATAGACTTTGGCATGAAGTGAAAGCAGTCTCTGAAGCTCCGAAGTGGGGAGAAGAGTGCAGAGTTTTTAAAGATGCCAGCTGCATTACGGTGACTAACAAAGAGATGAGTTGCTAAGGAAACAAGATCATAAATTTATGTCATTTGTTTTCTGATTGGTGGGGGTGACTGCGTAAGTCAGCTTGGGCTACCATAACAAAATGCTGTACTGGGTACCTTAAAAATTAAAAATTTATTTCTTCACAGTTCTGGAGTCTACAAGTCCAAGATCAGGGTGCCAGCATGGCTGGGTTTTGATGAGATCCCTCTTCCTGGCTTGCAGCCGGCCGCCTTCTCAATTTGTCTTCATAACAGCTTTCTTAGGTATATGCGCATAGTGAGAGAGTTCTCTTTGTACAAGGCTGCTAATTTCCATGGGTTTAGGTCCTCACTCAAAAGACCTCACTTAGCCTTAATTAACTCTTAAAAGGCTCTATCTCAGATATAGTCACATGGAAGGTAATAGCTTCAAATTCACATGGTTCACATGGGAATTCGGGGTGGTGGTGGTGGGGGGCAAAAATAAATCCATAACGCCAATAGAGTTATTCATATAAATCAGAATCCCTATTTAGTTCTAAAACCATGTTTGAGAATTTAATTTTTTTTGCTTTGCCTCAAAAATAATTTAATAATATATAGCCTCGTATTTCCTCTTTGATTTGAGAAATAAAAGAATTTTACTTTAAGCACGGTGGTCACTTTTGTTTGTTCATTTATTTTTTCAAATTGATATAGTCAAGCTTATAGTTTTTATACCTCAAATAATTTTCTTAGCAAAAATTCCCATTAGAATAATGTATATATTTGTAAATATGTATAAATATATAGAGAGAATTGTAGAATTTAAATAAAGAATAAAGAGAACAAATAATACCAAAGAAGTAAAAAATAAAAAAGTCACAGCAAGATGCCAAAAGAAAAAAGAAAACAATGTTGTTTTTCTCTTTATTCCTTAAAACATTTCTTAGATACAACAATGAACCAAGTGAGAATGCACCCAGCTGTTTGCCTATAATTATAATTTTGTTGTCATAAGGAATTATACCTGTATAGTTACAAGTTATTATAATTTGGTTTTACAAGCAAAATGTCTCATCTCCTTATAGGAAAAACAGACGTTTTCTCACGTGTATTTACTAAACTTCCTAAGAGGCTTCTTGATTGTCTTTAACAACAACATCATCACTTGGGAAACAAAGCTTAGGTGGCTTGTTAAATATTCATTTTGCTTTTTTTTTTCTCTATTCGTATCTTTGACAAAGTTATGCATTGGGAATTTGTAACACTTAAATTAAGGATATAATAATTACCAAATCCCTCCTCCCCATATAAATTTTAAATCTTCATCATGCAGGCAATTACC
>NW_011888937.1:2831328-2843177 GCF_000151845.1 Pteropus vampyrus
CCACATGAGGCTGGGTTTCATGAGAGAATGTCTCAAGAGAGATCATCCAGGGAGTAAGAATTCTAAAAGAAGAAGGCAGAATTCGTAAGATTTCTGTTTCAGTCTCAGAACTCATATAGCCTCACTTTTGACATATTGTATTTGTTGAAGCAGTTGCAAACCCCACCTCCCAACCCCCAGACTCAAGGAGGAAGGGAACTTAACCTCAACTCTCAATAGACTCTAAAAATGCATCTCAGTATAAAATATTGTTATACTGAACAGAAAGTTTTTGTGTTCTTATTAGTTTCTTTTGTTTTATTCCACAGATATAATTTTCCAAGAAACACCATTCTTAAAATCAAAGGAAGATAATAATTTTAAAAAAGTTTCCATTATGGAAGGATGAATAAGTGACAGGAAATTTGAAGATATAAGGTAAAATATGGGATTTGAAATGATTGACAATAGAAGGCCATACATAAATTATTTTTTCAGCTGATCTTTCAATGCATCATCTCAAGGAAAATCCTTCATTAGGAAATAATACACACGGTAGCCCAGAAACAGGAAAAAATGGTAGGAGGGGACAAGCAAAGTAGCTTTATACTGAATAAAAATCTTGAAATGTTAACAGCCTGTTCTAGAATAATGGCATTAACAGTGGAGAAAAAGGGTGAGAGCCATTTTTAAAACAATAAATGAGAAAGAGAATATCTAGTGACAAATATATTTAGTTTAAAGGAAAACAAATGAATTAAGAAAGACTAAAATTTCAATCTTTAGACACTAAAACTATTAAAATAAGCAAGTTAATAAAAGAAATGAAGCATTAAAAATTTGTCCAAAATTGAAATAATACAAAAATTTGGTGTCTTTTCAAAGTCAAGCTTTGACATTTTAAAAAATATTTTAATTTTCTAGAGGAGTATAACTGAGTTCAGCTTCGCTATTTAGTCATTGATGTGTCAACATAAAGTTATATGTTAACTTGTAGATTTCCTTCTAGTATAAATAATCACAAAGATTTTATTTTATTGCTTTTAGAACACAGGCCAATTTTATATTTAACTTAGCACTTTTATTCTTATATTCTTATTATTTATGCCTTCTTTGGTGAGAAACATAAACCTTGTTCTAAAAAATTTCTTAAAAACAGATTTGCAATCTTACTTGTTTCCTCTCTCAACACAACATTGAATATAATCTTTGATTTTTGTTTATCTCATATTTGTAGACTGACATTGATCACATTTTCTAGTTTCTGTACATGACGTTTGAAATTTAAGGCCCTGTTGACCAGAGATTCATTTATTCTTAGATATAATAAATGACTCATCTTGGAGTGAGCCTTTCATAGGCAAACTAAACTATCCACCACCCATGCCTTCCACCTGCTTGCATGTTGTTTTTGGACTCTTACATTCCAGAACAATATTACTCTGTCCAAATCACCCTGGGCCAGGCATCAGGCAACTAAGGGAAATCCTTATACCATGAAGCCCATTGAAATTACTTGAACTAGCCAATTCTAAACCTGCTGGCTCTGCTGAAGTTCCCCCTGCTACCTCTGCCTTTGATCTACTCAGTGTTCTCTTGTGTGGCCCTGTGTGTCATGGTGTGCCGCTTTCCTCTTGGGAACTATTAGTAATAAGCTTTTTTAATGGGAATCTTCTTGATCCATTGACCTCATCTTACTTAAGAGAAATAAAATCTACACTTTAAAACAAAGAGTATTATATTTTTTACACTTGGAAAATTATCATTTAACAGTGTGAATTATTTGGAAAAAAAGGCATTCATTTCCAATGGGCACCTACTTAGTTTACCAGTCTTATGCACTTGTAAGTGTCCATTAACAGAAATGTTTCTAAAAAACCTTTGCCATTTGCCTGGATTATTGTTTTGATTTGATATTTTTTCTACAAAAAAAACAAAAACAAAACAAAACTTTGAGATTCTCCTAATTATATAGTGTGCACATCCCTATAACAACTTTAGAAATACTTTTTCCAAATATTTGTTGCTCAATGAGAGTTGATTTATTTTGATGCATTATCTCTTTATTCCAATGTCTTCTCACTTGTTTTTCCATTCCATCCCATAATAATAACATGAAAAATGTATTAGAATTTTGTCTATGAGAACAGAGTATGCTTATACATAAAAAAAAGGGTTTCCAAAATAAAATAATTAACCCAGACAAACATTTGTTGAATATCTATTTTGTGACAAGCATTGAGAATATAAACATAATCAAAACTCAGTTTTTTGTGCTCACGCAGTATGGGGACCCTCACGTAACTCCAAGAACTTTGGGTACCAACCGATCAAATCTTTTTGACAGTAGACCATGCTCAAGACACCTATCATTACTCCTGGCTTACTGGCCCAAACTAGGCAAATGAATTCTGGCTTCTTTTTCTAAGATATTTCTTCCAGAGATTAATCAAAAATACATACATACATACATACATACATACATACATACATACATACATACATACATAAAGTGAAGATAAAAATCTCTTTCGTGACAAGAAGAAAGCAGATCATGAAGGATTCACATAATAGCAAATAATATTGTATATTTTGAAAACTGAAGAAAGACTTGGAAAATGCCTGCTTTTCTTAATCCAAGGAAGTCTGGTGATAGAAATTCCAAGAAGCTTGATGGCCTTACAGGGGAAATAATTTGGGTAATATGGGCAAAAAAATAAAAATCTAATAATGTTCTACAGTGGACAACTATGCCATTTGGATGAGAAGCAAAGGTGCTGAGATCTAGTGAGAACAGAATGGAAAGCTATGGATAGGTATTATAGAGCATGCAGGTGGCAGGAATCAGTGAATTTAGGGCTGGAATTGTGTGGTTTGGCAGAGTACGAAATCAGTGTATATTTGTAAAACAAGTATGGTATGTAGTATATTTCCCTGTGTGTTATGTAAGGATGTATGAGAAGAAAATAAAGGCAAGAAATACTGGAGATAAGGCAATGAGATAACAATTCAGATCACCTTAATAAGCAAAATAGGTTCTAACATATAAGCACTCAAATATGCTGTTCTTTTGTCTTTAATACTTATGTTTCTTTCGCAACCAGTTTAAGAAGCTCTAATTAATATCATAAAATTGCTGGAGTCTAACAATTAAGATTTCTATTGTATAAAGTATGTGTGTTGTAGGAAAATATAAACAGTTCTGTATTTTAAGTCGGGTTTACAATTATACTATTCAAATGTAAAAGCAAATAAAATGTCACATTGATTCGTCACTGAATGGGATAAAGCATGAAAGATTGCAAAATTTTCTTTTTCGAAATTCCATTCCTTATCCGAATAGCAATCAAAATCTTTTTTATCAGAAACTATCATTTATATAATGTAAATGCAACTTTCCAAATTTCATCTGTTTCGCAAAATGAAAACCTGCCTTGTTAGCATTCATCTGCTATTAAAAAGAACTGACAGAATTCCACTTGAGGGCCAGGTGTGGTGCCTTTTTAATACAGGCATTTATATTTATTTTTCTTTGATGTAGAAACAGCCTCTTGCAGCTATTATTCATTTGGTTTACTCTTATTATAAAAGGCATACATATTTTTTTCTGAATTTCGATTTACTTTTTGAGAATATTCAATTCTCTTCCCTACCTCATTACTAGTAGGTAGCTATGTGACTTTTTTTTGGCTGAGTTTTAGAGTGAGCAGAAGAGATATATGTGCTTCTAGATAATAATCTTTAAGAGCCGGTGTGTGCTTTTTCATAATTTTTTTCCGCCATAGGCACCACAGTGTTCTAGCTAGTGGGTTCTTCGTCAGTTAGGGTCCCTGAGTGAGGATGATAATGTGTGGGTGACATTTCCTGTAGCATGGAACAAACTCATTTTATAGAGGAATAATAAAATTTGGTTCTTGTGACACATTTAGATATGTGTTAATCCGTGATGTCAATACAATATGTACTCTGGTAGACTAACAGTACTTATTGGCTTAAAATAATATTTAAAAATATTTAAAAATATTTCAAAGGTAAACTAAAGTAAACAAAACTTTGTCCTATCTAGAAGTTTAGGGAAAAAGGAAGCATTAAATGGCATCAGCTCTGTGAAGAGTAGGTGTTACATTCTAGTAGTAATACCTCTAGGAGCAAAAAAGAAGAGCTTCGCCCAGGCCATAGCTCTACTCTCGAAATAAATCTGAATTATCCAAATTTTTTGCAACGTTCATCCATTATTTGTTTATTTTTTATATTCCTTATTCATATATGATGTTTATTTCTTCATTTATTCAGCAAGCATTTATTGAGTGTCTGCTTTGTCCAACATTCTTCTAAAAAAAAAATGGTAGATACAGGTTTCAAGCCACATAGATTCTGATTAAGATGAGAGGTTATATAAGCATTTTCATTAAGAATCAAAATGAAATGCAAGTTCTATTAGAGTATGTGGAAAAAGTGATTGATTATGATGAGTAGAAGACATAGTATTTATACTAAACATAGTAGAGAAGGATGCTGATAAAAAAGAAAATGGATGGTGGGTTATGTTGTGTTAGGCGACCATGATGAAAGAAAAGCAAGAGTTAAAATTCAGAGCAAATCTAAGAAATTGTGTGTCATTTGATTGTTTAGTGAATAGGATATTATTTGAAAGAAAGTGGTACAAAACAATGCTGAATGGATAGTGTGGCTTAGGAAAACTGTGAGGTAATTATTTGTCCCTTTTTGTAGAGGGTAGCACCATTAAAGTTTGGAACTTCTGTTAACATGTAATAATTTGTAAACCTTTGTTTTTCTCTTAAGTTAGAAAGCATATCCTCAGTAGAGGCAGAGAAAGTGGTAGTATCTTTAACTAACATTAGGTAAGGATTCTGAGAAAATGTCTTGAATTGGTTGTTTTAACAGAAGGAAACAAAAACAGACAAAAAAATATTTGTGAAGACTTCTGGTTTTTGTTCCAACAAGAAGAGAGCTCAGAAATTAATAATTACATCTTTAGAACAAGAAAAACACAGAACAAAAAATCAACGACTTTTCTTGACTGAATAAGGAAATATTTCCTCTCTCTGCTTGACTAACTTTGAGCTGGAACATGTGTCTTCTGCCTTCAGACTCTGACTTGAACTGGAATTTATATCATCAGCTTTCCTGGCTCTCCATCTGCCAAATGCAGATTTTACGACTTCTCAGCCTCCATCATCATATGAGCAAACTCCTTATAATAAATATATAATTAGTTCTCTTTCTTTGTAGAATATTAACTGATACACAGAAGGCATATCCAAAAAATCTTAGTCTGAACTAAAAATGCATATTGCTATTGTGAAAGTAGTCAGGCTGAAAGGCTGCATGCTGCATCATTTCAATTATATGGAATTCTGGAAAAGGCAAAACTCTAGAGCTAGCAAATATTTACGTTACTTCCAGGGGTTTGGAGGAACGGAAAAAGATTAACAAGGTGAAACACAAGAGATATTTTAGGGCATTGAAACTATTCTGTGTGTTATTGAAATGTGTGTACATGGTATTATGCATTTATCAAAACCCATAGAATTTGAAGCACAAAGAATGAAGCTTAGTGTATTCAAAGGAAAGGAAAAAAAAAAAAAAAGAAAAACCATTTAGCTGATTGAGAATACCAGGATACAATGCAGACTCTGACAATAGAATTTAACTGTGTTGTGAACATATGAAATGAATTCACTGAAGTAGATAGTGAGAAAAGTTGTCGACCTAATTAATTTTGGCAATTATTAGAATCTGTAAGCTGAAAAGTGAAAGGACCTGCACCTAAACACTTTAATCTGGGTGACAGAGTGTTTTCCCAGTGTATATGAGTTAGCAGTTATGATGCTGCTATACATGCACACTGGCAGTGAATGTTTAATAAAGGGACGGTGAATAGCAAGAGCTAGATTTCTTACTATTGGAGTGGGAGGTTACAGATGAGCAAAGGAAGAGGCTACAAAATCCATGTATTAATGGATTAGAGTTAGAGACATCTGTTTAAACTTATGTTTACTTTAATATATATACAGGTAGTTACATACAGAAATATTTATCGATATACAGAATTTAATATAAATACATATATTACCTTGTTCTGTCCACTGAGGAGGCTTAGAAACATCAACATATCGATAGCTATAAGTACACTTAGAGACCATGTCATGGTTGCAAATACCATCATCAGATAATAGAACAAGGACTCCTTTAAAAAATGACTGATTCTGAGACCGGGAAAGAAATATGCAAGATGAGTCTGAAACATCTAATGTGGAAAGTATGAAAGTGGTAAAAACAAAAAACAAAAAACAAAAAACAAAAACAAAAACTTTCATTCATTGCAGTATGTCAAAGAGACACAGGGCCAACTATAAGAGCCCTCAATGTCTACTGTTGAAAAATTTGAATATCAAAATAAAGTAATATTGGATTATAACACAAAATATAAAATAATATCCATGGTCCATAGTGATATAAATAAATGAATGTATAAGCTAATTAATTAGAAGAGATAAATATCATGTACAGAAGAATTCCAAATAATTTATGCAGCGAATCATGATTTACCTGATAAATTATGCAGCTACACTGCCCTCAAACCCACAAGGCTTAAGTGTATGCTGAGCAAGTGTGGGCATTAGTGGCTTACTTCCAATGACTATGCTATAGTTCCTTTATAGTGGATAAACCTGACAAACTATCTTGAACAAGTGATCAAGGCCAACATCCTCAGTGACAAATCATTTTAATAATATGTACCTTTGATATAATGTAATTAAAATGGCACTTTATCTCTGTGGTTTTCTTTCAAAAATCCATAAGCCCTGTGTAACCATAGTAGAATATGGTTACAAATTCTATGGAATATGGAAACAAATTTCCAATGGAGAGCATCTTACAAAACAACTGACCAGTATCATTTAAAACTGTCAAGGTTATCAAATACAAGAAAGTCTTAAAAACCATTACAGCTAAGAGAATCTTAAGGAGACCCGAAATGTTATGTGGTATCTTGGATGGAATTCTGGAACATAATTAGGACATTATGTAAAATTTTATATTTAAAATGAAATATGAATAAATTAAGGACTTGAGTTAATGATAACGCATTAGCAATGATTCATTAATTATAAAAGTGTACCATGCTAATGTAAGGTGCTTACAATAGAGGTAAGTAGCTGTAGGGAATATAAGAACTCTATATTTCTATATCTACTAGCTTTTCAATGTCTCTGTAAATCTAAAACCATTATAAAATATAAAGTCTATTAAAAATTAAAAGAACATTTGCTTGACTTATAACTGCATGATATTCTCAATGTCCATAGACAGCCTTGAACAATTCTTGAGAGACTCGTGGATACGATGTTTCATGAGTGGCCTGAGTTTTAAAGTCAATACTTGACTTGAATATTTAGTACGCACTGTTCTTTGAAAATCACTTGGACACTATGCTTTTTAGAGTTCTTACCTGTAAAATGTATGGAGTTTAATTTATCTCAAATAAGATGATACATGTAATATCAGTTTAGGATATTTAAAATGAAATCATAAAGAAATTGTTAGTAATGTACTTGGCATGCAGCACTGTTAGTTCTTTTATTCAATACATTTAAGGACTAATGTTTTACAAGGAATTATAATACAGAGATGGTAGCATATGCAGATTAAGAGCTTGTATATGCTGGAGCCCCCATCCTTCTGTTCAAATCTTTGCTCTGTCATTTACTAACTGTGCAACCTTGGGCAGATTAGTTAAATATTCTGTATCTCAAGTTTACATCTTTAAATGGTAATAACAGTAGTAAACATAACATACCTGATGATGACTTATAAAGTTAGTATATATAAAACACTTAGAAAGTTGTTTGATATACAATAAGCTCTATTTAAATATTAGCTCTTTACTGACATTATTATTAATCCCTATAAGAAAGGTTATAATTGGTATAAACTTGCTAGATTTTAAGATGAATATTTCTCTGATTGTTTGCTCTTACCATTTTCACTATATTAATTTTTTAAAAAATCTACTTCTCTTTCTTTTTTTTCAGCTGTTAACATCAACCTAAAAAGTTTTGATCCTTATTCAGTAGATTTTTCTTGCCTGCTGTCATAAACTAGAGTGTTAGGGATAATAGTATCGTAGAAGATAATGTATTTTTCAAGTTTCTGATTTTTGTGAAGAAATTAAAATCCTGAGATTTTGAAAATAAATGGATTTCAAAATGTCACCAATTTCTACATACCCCATTGACAGATTCTAATACACGGATATATTCCAAAGATAGGAAACTTAGAGACATAAATATATTTGTTATCTGCCACATTTTGAACCTGAGTTTTCAAAGAACTCCTTCTCTTCATAGGAACCCTCTTTCCAGGAATAACAGACACCATATCATTATAACAGATACTTTCCTTATGGAAAAGTAGGGCTAGAAATCTGAGCGAAGATCTTCCAAGATGTCATTCAATGACCTGTCTTTTATTTCTTTCTCATTCAAGCTCACATTTATCAAACTCCATTTTCAAAGATACAAAAAGAGCTGAGGAAAGAAAAGGAAAAGAATAAATGACTGATAATTTAAATACTGCCTTTTACATTTAGAGGATTATATACCCAGGAAAGCAGCAGGCATATCAAAAAGTACTCAAAGTCACTAATCCTCAGGAAAATGTGAAGAAAAACCGTAATGAGATATCATCTTATACTTCTTTGAATGGATATTATCAAAAAGACAAAGGACAAGTATTGGGGAGGATGTGGAGAAAGCAGAACACTTGTACACTGTTGATGAGAATGTAAGTTGGTGCAGCCACTAAGGAAAATAGTATGGAGATTCCTCAAAAAATTAAAACTGAAACTACCTTAAGATCAGCAATCCCACTTGTGTATATATCCAAAAATAAATGAAATCAGGATCTGAATTAGGTATCTATACTCTTATGTACATTGCAGCATTATTCATAACAGCAAAGATATGCAAAGAACCTAAATGTCCATTGATGAATTTATAGATAAAAACGTGATATATATAATGACAGATAGATAAATGATAGATAGATAGATAGATAGATAGATAGATAGATAGATAGAGGATAGATACTAGTGATAGATATGTATCTATGTGTGTGTGTGTATATATATATATATATATATATATATATATATATATATATATATATATATATAAATCACATACATACACTGAAATATCATTCAGCCTTAAAAAAGAGAAATCATGGCAGTTGTGATTGAACATGATTGAACCTGGAGGATATTATGCCAAATCATAGTAGCCATATAAATAAAGAAAAATACTGCATTATCTCACTTATATATGGAATCTAAAATATTCAAATTCAGCAGCAGAGTAGAATGGTATTTTGAGACTGGGGAGTGAAGGAGATGATAATATGTTGGTAAAAGGGGTATAAAGTTTCAGTTAAAGCAATATGACCTTAGTTAACCATACTGTATTGTATATTCGACATTTGCTAAGAGAGTATGTTATGAGTGTGACCAAAAAAAAAAGTAACTATGTGAAATGATGACTATCTTAATTAGTTTGATTAGTGATTATTTGTATATATATATATCAAAATATCAATTGTACACATATATACGATTTTTATTTGTCAATTAGACCTCAGTTGAGCAGGAAGATAAATTGAAAATAATAATAAAACAATGTCTTTCCAATTGTTCAAAAAGAGGATATAAATAAAAAAATTATCAAGATATGGTTCAGACAAGAAAATGCAAACATGAACATGAGTTGGAGCCAAGCTGGGCCCAATAATCCACGAAAGCCAGAGATAATCCTTTCAGCTATTGCTTTGTATCATGAGATATAACAGTTTTCCAGTACTTTTAAAACCTATAGTAAGATATTTCAAGTATATTTTTTCCTTTTGAATAGTTTGAAGGAAAAAAGTAAAATTAATATTCAACATAAAACTCTTGACATGCAATTTCAATTTATAAAGATAAACCTATTTATTTATACACTTGTTAACTAACACAGTTTATTGAATGCTCTTCAACCAAATAGACAGAAGCCCAGCAAATTTTATTGATACCCTGTCATACAAACAATTGCACAGATATGTAATTTATAGTCAGTTTTTCTGAATACATTGAAATTTTAAAGTTATTTCATCATAAATTATAATCTTTGAAATGTTAATAATTATCATTTTCAATTAAGAATATATCTCCAGAAAGAATTTGGCTTCAGTTCAGGAAATATCAAAGCTTTAACTTACAAATAACTATTATTCTATTCTCCATTTATCATAAGTTTCTATTATATGTTTTCTTTCTACTGTTATCTTTTGGTATATGTTAAATAAACAATTGTAAGTATTTCATATTTGGGAGAAAAATCCATCAAAATAGAAACTACATGTAGGTTTTTTTCTATGTCAGAAAAGCTTTTAAAATTCAATTTTGTACTGTGAGGCTGATTTGCAGCAAACTTCCAACAGTGGTTGCATTTTTTTTAACATTAGAACAGATTTAAACAATAAACGTTTGTCTATAGGTTAGCAGGCAATGTGTAGGAAATCAATCTAAATGTTCAGATAAAACTTGTATTTTTGAAAAGGCATTATGCAGCAGGATTCCTAATAGCATGACTGTTCTCCCTTTAGATGCTGTGAATACAAAAATACTCCTGCCATTTTAGACCATGAACAATGCAGGCACTTGAACTGAATTGTGTATGATTACTAGCTTTCCTCAAATCTCTCAATGCTGTACTTAAAATGAAAATAGTTTTCTAAAAGAAAGTGAGTCATTTTATTTTTCTCAGTTATTCAGAATGACCTTAATGAAGAAGTAAGGAATGTCTATGATTTGAATCTGTGAAATGCTTTTTTATATTTGTTATTGGCCTTTCTTTGATTGATAGAATAAACCATTTAAGAAAGGTAGTCACCCTTCAGGAACCTAGGGGTAAAAATATCAATGTCTCAAATATATTAAATTATTATTGTTAGACAAAGACTGAATGTGATAGCCAAGAGCAGACCTTTTCCTAGAATTTTTTTTAAATTAGTTATGTCACAAATGAAATTTTGTACATTTGGTGTTATTCAGTAATGTCTAGCTTTTACCTATTTTTACCAAATATTTCTGAAATTATTGCACTTAAACTTTTGTTCATTGTATTTTATAACATCTTTAAATGTATATTTTAAATCCTATCGTTATTGTAGTATGAGGGGCTGATCCACATACAAAATTATGTGTTATTCAGTTAAGCTCACCAAATTTCATTAAAACTGATACATTTCTTTAAATAATTTTGGAATAGACAAATGACATAAAAATAGACACAAAATTGCATGTGATTGTATAAAAAGACTGTTTTACTTTACTTAATAAACAGTGAAGAGTTTTGATAAAGAACTCTTATCAAGGATATTTTATAATTGAAAATGTATCATTACTAAAATATACACAAAACCTTTTTTTCTGTTACTGCTATCTCAAAGAGCCAGACTTAGAATTATCTCTAATTTCTCCTTTCCTTCTCTGTATCATTAACCACTAAGTCTTCTGATTCGTAAATCAGTCCTCAAAAGATACATCTTAATGAACTTTTTAGATTTAAAACTATTACATTTTAATAATAGTTTTCTTCTTTTGACAACTCACGTGTACATTTTAAAAAAATGTTTAACTGTGCAGTTTATATGACAAAATTTAGAGTGTGTCATAAACACAATTTTTTTGAAAACCACTGTCCTTGGCTTCTGTTTTAATCACTAATTTCCTGAACTATTGTCAAAATAATACACTAAATTACTTGCTAATCCCTTTAAATCCCATAATTCTACCAAAAATTTTATGG
>NW_011888937.1:2844652-2850787 GCF_000151845.1 Pteropus vampyrus
CATGTAAAGAGTATAAACATAGATATGTAAACAGTGGAAAGTTTTGATAAAGAACTCATATCAAGGATATTTTGTAAGTGAAAATATATCATTACTAAAATATACACAAAAACTTTTTTTTTCAGTTACTGCTATCTCAGCTAGCCAGACTTAGTTGAGATAGCAGTAACTAAGCAAAGATGATTGCATATCTGTAAATATGCTTTTATTTTCTATCTACTCTCTTATCCAAATGTCATTTTTGATTAGTGCAAGTTAGTGGTATGAACTTGTGATTAATTTGATATTAAGAAGTGGTGATATGCCAAGACACTCATTGCATTTAAAATAAATCTATTTAAAATAAAGTTTAAAACAATGAATCATATTTAAAAGTCGTTTGGGAGTCAACATTTTAAAATAAATATTTTAGATTTTGAATTCTTTAGCAACCTCCCTTCTACCACCACATTCAGGCAGCTGAGAAGATCCTAGAATAAAGGAAGTTGTAGCCAAATGTAAGATCTTTATTCTTCAGAGAATATGCCATGAATTCTCTTCCTTGTTTCTTTGCTAGACTTGAAAAAGAAAACTAAGGAAATAAAAAATGTGTGTTCTCCTTATTTACCTCTCTACTAAGCTCAAATTATGGAGACAGCCATAATGAACATAATTTCTATAGCCTCAACTTTGGACCTCATTTGACCTCTGAAAGACTTCAATGGTGGATTATTATTTTTTTAAACGTAAAAGCCATAACATAGATCAAATGAGAAAGGAAAAGAGAGAGAAATGAATGACTCAGCTTTTTCAACCTTTAAAAGCCTAACCCTAAAAAATTTAATACTTTAGAGAAAATTTAGATTTAAAAACAACACTTAAAAACTCAGGAAATATAAAGCTTAGATTGCACTTTTATTTATTTTTTTATTTCTCAAACTAATGAGACTCAAAATGTCTTGCCTTAGGGTATGGCATTGTTAAATTTTTCACCTTGTTAAATTTTCCTGTTTATGATGGTTCAAGTCTTTCTCTTCTGTGCAGCCTTACAAATCACTCTATATTTTCTTTCGTTGAAGGACCTTTAAAATATCAGCCTCTCCTAATGCCCAGATTTATGAGGACAATCACAGTAAAGAATCTTCTTTAAAATAAATGTCGTTTTGAAATGAATTTTTACCTACAGAATGATTCTTTTTCTTTTATCAATATAGATTTTTAGAAATAGAATTGTGTAAAACAAAATGGTGTATAAATTAGCGACTTGAAATTTAGTATATTTATAAACTGATCTAACAAGACAGAAATATACAAAACTTCCTTTTAAAAATTTATAAGATATTTTATTTCATTATTTCTGGCCTTAAGTACTATGTAAATCATTGCTAAATAATAAATTATATGCCAATTACCATTAACTTTAATAGCAATAACGTTCTACATAGACAAGTGACTTCCATCCACAGCCACCATCTGCATCTTACTTAACATTATCTCAGTGAGTTTTTCTTTCCACATTTACTGAGAACTTCAATAAATTTTCATGAATTCTCCTATATATATATAATTATATACATATAATTTATCCCAAAGCAGAGAAAATGATGGAGGTGATCTGAAATAAGTGAATGGTCATCTGTCAGAAAAAAAAAATCTAAAAAATTTCAACAATTATTGCACATTCAGTCTAAGAAAGAGATTTACTGACTTATATAAATTGCAATGCACACATTTTAATAGATTAAAATTTAACTATTTAATAACAGGTTTTGGTGCAATCTAAACATTTTTTAAAGCAGAGACTACCTCAAAGCACTTTCCTCTTCAGAAAAGCATATTAGAAAAAGTGTTTCTTATAGACCTTGCACCTCACTTAGCTACTATACTGCTACTGACATTTCATTTTACTGCTTTACACAATTTGCCTATTTCTGCCAGGATATCCTGCCATCTAAGCATTGTCTGCTCTTTTCCCATTTCCTTTTGATGGTTACACACTTGTTTTCTCAGCCAAAGTTCAGATATCTGGTGAGTTGTAACTAGAGTTGGTTGATTATAACTGTCACAGCAGTTGATTAGACACAAATCTGTTTTTGTTTTGAACCTTTGAATATCCTAGTCATTCAGTTTGGCTTTGTTATCTCCACCTCACTGAAGGCCCTGGCTGTGACTGCTAGCTCGTCTTCTTCAGGGCTTCTTACTGCTTCAGTCTCTCTTAGATACCATGATGTGCTCTATACTCCATGTTTTCTATATCCAATTATTTGTTTAATCAGCAAATAACTGTGGAAGATCTCTCTGGACCAAAAGAGGTTGTGATAAATTGTTGCCTGTTATTACAAATGATGCATAAAATATAGGGAGATTTCCTAACCAGATTTTTAGGAACTAGCATTTGCTCAGCATACTTTCTTTCTGTGCCAGGAATCCTTGCCACTCTCTGGGCATTTAAAGACCCAACTTTCCTGCTTCTGCATGGCTGGAGGTCATTTGATGCTTTCATGTTTCAAACTTAAAGACTGGTTGAGATTCAAACCAGATTCGAATTACAAAGCACATATCAATGGAAATAATGGCCTATAAGTGTGCTTGAAAGCAGAAGCCTCCTGTCTATTCTCCTTATTCTTATGCTGCAAGCTTATTGTCTTGAGAAAGCATACCAAAGATATTACCTTAGACGGAACTCAAGAACACAAACAGTAGAATAATTAGGAACTTTGTAGGAGTTAATCATGAGGTGTTATCTAGTCAAAGACTTCAGGGAGTTCTTCCAACTACTTTTCATCTTACTGTATTCAGAAACAATGTAAAAAAGTAGCAGAGACCATGCTAATTAAACTTCCAGTGAATATCAAAACACCAGAGAATGGCATGGAAGAATAAATTAAAACGTGAAGTAACAAACAAAACTGACATAGTAATAGATGGCTCATATTAACACAATAAGACAAATGTGAATTGTTTTATTTAGTAGGCAAAAGGCCAGTGGAGAACAAAGATGATTAAAAGTGGCTCTCTATATCTGATGAGCTTTTGTTTCTTTTATGTGGAAGACACAAAATTATGAATTTACAACCTGCAAGTGAATATTTTAGCTATTATCTCTCTCTTCCAGAGATGAATGATGGATTTGTTTAGTTACTTTTCTTTAAGAATATAGGCATTGAAGACCTACTAGCATCAGACACTGTGATAAATATTGGGAAGGAAATGAACAAGTGGTCACAATCGAGGGTTTGTTTTTTTTTTTTTTTTTGTCAGAGATAAACACAGGATTATAATAGAGTGTGATAAATACCATAGAGATAAGGATAAGATACTGAGAGATAAGAAGGGAAGGAAGCCAGCTCTTTCCTAGCAAGTCAAGAATGGCTTCACAGCTAAGAAGATAAATGGGCTGTGTCTTAAAGTATTTGTATTTGTGTCCTATATGAAGAAAAAAATGACAAAGATACAGAGTTCAAAGCATATAATTTTTGTGCAACACATGAAATAAAATTTGGCAGGAAGGAGACAAAATCTTGGGATTAAAAGATCCTTAGAAGCCTTTTAGACTATTTAAAGTAACATCCTGACTTCTGATAAAAAATAAAGTATTAAAATTTATAATATAAATATACAGCTCAACAGAATAATCAATGCTATAAACAAGTACTTCACAGAAAATCAAACACAAATAAACTTGAAAGGTACTAAATCTTAAACATAATTAAATAAAAATTATTAGTGATCATTCAAATATATCTCAAAATTAAGCTTTTCAAAGCTTTTGCTTAAATATTACCTGTTCACAGAAGTTGTCAATCATTTGAAAGTAGCATGCCATAACCTCCTATCTATTTAAACTGCTTTATTTTTCCCTTTGGAGAATTTATACAGAACTTACCACTAATTCATATTCTATTTAATTATATTTGTTTATTATTTTTCTTTTCCATGAGGACTTTAATATTTTGATTACCACTGTACGACAACCAAAAAAATGGTGCCTCGTAACGTATGAGCACTCCGAAAATATTGTTGGATGAACAAAAATATACAAAAATTCTGAGATAATACTTCTTACTCATAAGATTGAAGAAGGTTAAAATAATAATGATGTCACTTGTTAAAGTGAAGTATGTATTCAAACAATTAATGAGAGTTTAATCTGAAATATCTGTTTTGGATTTGGATTTTACTGTATGTCAAAATTATAATGTAAAAGCCTCTTAAAATATTTCTTCATGCATATTTGTACAATTGAGAAAAAAATGTAAAAATTTTACAAATTTAGTATTACCATAGTATGAAAATACAATTAAAATATCCATCAATAGAGAAATAGAAACAAAGTATATCCTAAAAAAATATTGAGAAGCCATTAAAATAAAAAGATAGATAAAAATAAAACTTATAGGTAGTAGTTTCAATAAAAATAAAAATGAGAAAATTGCTTGTGTTGTTTATTACCATTAAAAAGTGTGATTTAATTATATAAATACAGACCATAAAATGGTAATTGTTTCATAATTAAAATAACTTCATTTTGAGTAAATGATGAGTCTACATATATTATACCTGGGCCAGACCACACAAAAAACAATTTAAAACCCAATCTGGAACTTTAGCAGTCCTAACTTCTCCATGCTTCACTTATACCTCAGAATTACTAGTATTCTTAAAATTATTTGAAAAGCTTTATACTGAATATGATCTCTGATTCTAATGTGTTTGATTTGACAATTTAATCCTTTTTGTAATCTCATATGTATTTTTACTTATACACTCTTAAGCGACTATATATTGTGTGTGTGAATGTGTGTGTATGTTTACGATATATATGTGTGTGTTTAGACTATCTTTAGAAAGAGTCATAAAAATCTCAAAAGTAATTACCCCTAGGGAACTTGACCAGAAATGCAAATTGTGAGAATTTTTTCTTTTGTCTTTCTTTAATATCTTAAGTGTTTAAATGGGCTCGACTTAAATTTGAAACAATAACAATTCTATCACTTAAAATATATTCTGAATCAAGTGTATATGCAACAACAAAAAAAGAAAACTTCTGAGGGCATAATTAAATTTGCATTTTAGAATTAAGGTGTATAAAGTAGAGAGGTGAGAGTGTGACAAAACACTATTTACTAAACTGGTCGGTATTCTGGGGGTGATATGAACAGGAAATCAAGCATTGGTATGACACAGAGGAAATGGACTTAATGAGTTAGAAATGAAAAATGTTAACTGACTAGATGCAGAGAGTGAAAATGAAGAAAATGCTATAAAGAACTATTTTTAGATTGAGAGGTAAGGAGAATTATTTAGTAATTCAGCACAACTCAGGATTTAAGATAGTCCAATCAGTTGCCTGAAGAAGAGACAAACTTCCCAGAAGAAAAATTAGAACAGAAAAGCATCAGTGCCAAGATGGATCCACTGGGCAGAAACGGCATAGTTAAACTGATCGTGTTCAGAGGTGGGAAGAGCAGAAGTAATTAAAACAATGTAAATTCTAGGTTAAATAGAGCAAGAGGAATTAGACTGACAATACCAGGTTAAGTAAAACATATCCTTGAATAATCTCCATTCAGAGCAAAAATTTTGATTTTTTTATTACTAATTGTGCTACTATTGCTAATAATAATATTAGCATAGTTCTTTTTCATTATCAGTAATTTCACATTTTCTATTATTTGCTATATACAAAATTCATATTATTACAATTAACATAGTCATTGTGTAGATGGAAACTTGAGGCTCTGATATAATATTATGTAGTCTGTGTAACAAAATAAATGGGTGGTTGAGCTGAAATTTGAACTTATTCAGTTAAAATCATCATTCCATGCTCTTAATTATGTTCATGATTGCTTTGGAATTCAGGGTAGTTTTGAATGCTCTCAGATGATATTGGAATATTTCTCTCATTTCCATGTAAAGATATGCCATTCATGAGTATTTAGACACAGGCTTGTGAATAAGGGCTCTTTAGGGATGTCATTCAGATTTAAACTCAAAATTCTGAAGTATGAAGAGAATTATGTTATTTTTGTCTCCAAATTTTTTCTCAATTCTTTTCATTCAAGGTTTAGATGCCTTGAATGACAATGTGACAAGTTACAGAATTATTCAACAGGGAGGTCCTTCTGGATCTTCGAAGACCCAGTTTCCAAT
>NW_011888937.1:2850837-2852233 GCF_000151845.1 Pteropus vampyrus
ATATTATTACAATTAACATAGTCATTGTGTAGATGGAAACTTGAGGCTCTGATATAATATTATGTAGTCTGTGTAACAAAATAAATGGGTGGTTGAGCTGAAATTTGAACTTATTCAGTTAAAATCATCATTCCATGCTCTTAATTATGTTCATGATTGCTTTGGAATTCAGGGTAGTTTTGAATGCTCTCAGATGATATTGGAATATTTTTCTCATTTCCATGTAAAGATATGCCATTCATGAGTATTTAGACACAGGCTTGTGAATAAGGGCTCTTTAGGGATGTCATTCAGATTTAAACTCAAAATTCTGAAGTATGAAGAGAATTATGTTATTTTTGTCTCCAAATTTTTTCTCAATTCTTTTCATTCAAGGTTTAGATGCCTTGAATGACAATGTGACAAGTTACAGAATTATTCAACAGGGAGGTCCTTCTGGATCTTCGAAGACCCAGTTTCCAATATGGGTGAGAGTATGCTCCATATTTTCAATAAGAAATTCTCAAAACAGCAGCTGGATATCTGAGAATTCAACTCAGTTCTAACACTATCTACCTAGGGGTAGAATCAGATTCCACAAGTAAAAGGCTCAGTACAAGACTACCTTTCATTTCAGACAACGGTGGCAAGCTCGGGTTACCTGGTGCTTCTGATCAATTGGCTACAAATTGGAGGTTCCAATAACCTACTTCTACTCAGGGTGCCAGTGGCAAATCCAGGTTGTTACCTATAATTCTGACTCACTGGTTATAAATCAGAGGTTTCCACAACACCCTCTATGGGTTTATTTTTCTAGAATGTCTCGCAGAATTCAAGAAAATCCATTTATTTACTAAACTACCTATTTATTACATAGTGTATTAAAAGACATGGATCAACAGCCAGATGAAGAGATATGAACGGTTAAGTTAGGGCGAAGATCCAAACACGAGAGCTTCTGTCTTCTTGAAACTTGGGGCCAGCACAGTGGCAAATGGAAGTATTCTGGATCCTCAACATGTAAGCTCTATGAAAAAGGCCTAGGAGCTGTTCTGTTGGGTTTTTATGGAGGCTTCATTATGTATTCATTATTGACTAAGTCATTGGCCATTGGTAACTGAGGCTACCTCAAGCCCCTCTCCTCTCCCTGAAAATCAGGGGATGGGGCTGAAATGTTCAACCCTGTAGCCACATGGTTGGCTCCTCCTGAAAACCAGTACCCATCATTAGGTGGGGGCCAAAAGCCACTTCTTTAATATAATGAGAAACAAGTGTTGCTTTTAATCACTTAATAAATTTCAAGAGATTTGGAAGCTCTGAGCCAGAAACTGTGAATGAAGACCAAAATATATCTGAGAAATATATCAGAATTTGGTCATCATTAAGGTGACCAGATTATATTTCTTATAAATCACAA
>NW_011888937.1:2852283-2859749 GCF_000151845.1 Pteropus vampyrus
TGTTCTGTTGGGTTTTTATGGAGGCTTCATTATGTATTCATTATTGACTAAGTCATTGGCCATTGGTAACTGAGGCTACCTCAAGCCCCTCTCCCCTCCCTGAAAATCAGGGGATGGGGCTGAAATGTTCAACCCTGTAGCCACATGGTTGGCTCCTCCTGAAAACCAGTACCTATCATTAGGTGGGGGCCAAAAGCCACTTCTTTAATATAATGAGAAACAATTGTTGCTTTTAATCACTTAATAAATTTCAAGAGATTTGGAAGCTCTGAGTCAGAAACTGTGAATGAAGACCAAAATATATCTGAGAAATATATCAGAATTTGGTCATCATTAAGGTGACCAGATTATATTTCTTATAAATCACAATATCACAGAGATAAAATGGGAGATGATACTAATAGTGTTTCTTTGAAACATGCAGTTTACAGTGACTGGGAAACTTTTCCGGGTTGTTTCTGCTACTGAGAGAAATAGGAAACTGCATTATAAAATTTTGCCAATATACCCCTTTCTGAGCTAATGGCAATACTTTGCTTTTCATTGATCTCATTTTTTTTCATTGTCAGTTCACATTTTCAACCCTGCATTCTCGGCTTTATTTTGTTTGGTCTCATTTTCATTTGCTTATTTGTCTAGCATTATCGTCAATTCATATTTATTGATAATAAATAATCTAGGGGTATGAATGAGGTATAATGAAGTTTTCAGAAGTGTTTTATAAGAGCTTACTACTTGAAGAAGATATACATAGTGACTGAGACACTTCTGAATCTAGTTAAGTTACTAATTCCCTGAATCTAATATAGTTACCTGGCCCTCTACTAACAAAAAGAATTCCGATTACAGTATAGCATAGGGAAGGTAAATAGAGAAAACCGCTCATGATAGGACTTAAAAACAGTGGCAGATACCTTAAATGATGATTTTGGTGGTTAACTTGAACTTGCAAAATGAAGCAGTTATGTGATCTCCAGAAATCTGAATTTACAGTTGCCGCAGTAAACATCTGAATTAACTAATTTAGCAGTAGATTCTAGCTTAGGAGTGCCCAAAGTTATCTCTATAACATGACTACCACATCTAATTATTTGTAATGTAGTGATAGAATTTTTTAATAATATACTGAAGAAGATTATTTTGATAGCTAACTAAGAACCTCATTAGGAAAAATTTACTGTTCTATTTATTCAGTTTAAAATTATAAGTTAACACCTAGCTGAGTCAAAATGCAAAAGAGGCACATTGCATTATTTCAGAATGAAAGGTTATGTTTTACTTAGAAAAGCCCAAGTGAACTCAAATGTGACCGTGTATAAATGATAGAAAATTACCCTATTAGAATGATTTATAATAATTACAGCAATTTAAATTACTTTTAAATGAGTCTTTGGGGATTGGCATTCAGTATCTTTTCTAAATTTAGAGATTTTGAAGTAAGAAATTAATATAGTAAATAAAGAATCAAAATCTCTTACATATGGTTTATTTTGTTTTTCAAGATTCTCAGGTATATATAAATTTGGGAGTAGCAAATATGTTTAAAATGAGAATTTTTAGATTTTAGAAAAGCTATATCAAAAATAAGATAATGGTTACTTCAGTAAAGATGAGATATGAGTCAAATGACCTTGTACATTGGAATTTTCTCTTTTGTGCCTAATTTTAAAGGATAGCAATCTCAAGCAATGGAAGATAGATAGGCTGTAGGTTGACATATTGCTTGACACAAACAACATTGTGTTATTTATTCAAAAACATATAAAATAAATAAACATGTTTTATTGGTCATATTGCTCCAATTTTATGTATCTTTGAAAGATCTATGAAATTTAGATATTTTGATGTAATGGTTGATGTATAAAACAAATTTTATTAAGATGATTTATTTAGAAAGTAGAGATGCCTTTTGCAATGTAGATGTAGTTTTTGAACAAAAAATCAGAATCCTAAATCTGAGATTTAAAATTAAGTTATTGTTAAAATAATAAATTTATAGATTCTGGTGAGCATTAACTATTGGAGATAGTAACTGAAATAAACGATGAACAAGATGCCATATCTATTAGCTTTTACTTATAAAAATATATACCATTATTCTTCATTGGACAATGAAGAATAATGGTATATATTTTTACTTTGCTCCCTATAAAGAATAATGGTATATATTTTTACTTTGCTCCCTATAAAAGGTGAAAAAGATAAAAACAAAATCAAAGCAAGCAACCAAACAAACAAAATTGGTGACTTTAACTTATTTTTTCAAGATTCCATCCACTCTTTTTTCATGTCCCCAGTAAACAACAAATTATAGGCATTAAAATAATGTAATAGCTTAATAACTTGTATCTTTGTCTCTGGTCCCGTTATTTAATCCACCCTCAATATATCTTTCCAAATAATCTTTCTGAAATGCTATTTGGAGTGTGTTAATTCTATGGTTAAAATAATTCAATAAATAGTGTTGATAGGATAAAACCAAACCACTTTTTTGGGATTAAAATATTTTTCTCGTGAATCAACAATCTTGCTCACTTAACTATTTTTATCCTGTCCACTAATACATCTCATACAATATACTCCCTAATACTTAAACTTATTAACCATCCTTTAGACTGTGTTTTCTATTTGAGATCCTACTTATTTTTTCCTCCTTTTTTTATTTCTATTTTAAGGAAAAAATTGTTTATTTACTTATTTATTATTTTTTTAATTTTATTTTTCAATTAGAGTTAACATTCAGTATTATTTTATATTAGGTGTACAGCATAGTGGTTAGACATTTATATAATTTACAAAGTGATCCCTCCAATAAGTGTAGTACCCACCTGGCACTGTACATAGTTATTACCATATTATTGACTATATTATTGACTATATTCCCTATGCTATATCACATATCATGTGACTATTTTGTGATGAGTAATTTGCACTTATTAATCTCTTTACTTTTTTTAACCCAGACTCCAAACTGCAGTGAACATAAAGGTGAATATATCTTTTTGAATTAATATTTTGTTTTCACTTGAATAAATATCCAGAAATGCATTTGCTGGATCATAGCGTAGTACTATTTAATTTTTTGAGAAACCTGCATACCGTTTTTTATACTGGCTGTAGCAATTTACGATTCCACCTAAAGCACACGAAGGTTCCCTTTTCTCCGTATGCACACCGATATTTGCCTTTTGTTGATTTATTGATAACGGCCTTTTTGACAGATGGTGAAGTGATATGTCATTGGTTTTTATTTGCATTTCTCTGATGATTACTGATGATGAGCATCCTTTGATGTGTCAATTGGTTATCTGTAATTAGAGAAATGCCTATTTAGGTCCTCTGCTCATTTTTTAATTGGATTGTTTTTTGGTATTGAATTGCATGAGTTTGTTATAAATTTTGGATATTAAACACTTATAAGATGTATCATGGGCAAATATCTTCTCTCATTCAGTAGGTTGTTGTTTTATTTTGTTGATGGTTTCCTTTGTTGTACAAAACCTTTTTAGTTTAATGTAGTCCTACTTCTTTATTTTTATTTTTGGTTAACTTGCCGAGAAGATATATCAAATATATATATATATATATATATATATATATATATATATATATATATATATATGTTACTAAGAGCAATATTACTAAAGCAAAGTTTATTGATATGGTTTCTTCTAGGAATTTTATGGTTTGAGATCTTACATTTAAGCTTTTAACCCACATTGAGTTTATTTTTGTATATGGTGGAAGACACTGGTCTAGTTTCTTTTATTTGTTTGTTTGTTTGTTTATTTATTTATTTATTGCATATATCTGTCCAGTTTTCCCAACATCATTTGTTGAATAGACTGTCTTTACCCCATTGTACATTTTTGCCTTCTTTCTCATAAATTAAATGACCATACAGATGTAGATTTATTTCTGAGATTCTATCCTCTTCCATTGATCTATATGTCTGTTATGCCAGTATCATGATGTTTTGATCACTAGTACCTTGTTATATAGTTTCATATCAGGTAGCATATTACCTCTAAATTTTTTCTTTTTAGTCATAAATAGATGCTGGGTTTTAGCAAATGCTTTTTCTGCATCTACTGATCTGATCATATAATTTTTATCTTTCAATTTGTTAATGTGGTATATCACATTATCTAACAATCACTGAACAATCTTGATAACAATCAGATAACAATCACTGAAACAATCTTGCATCCCAGGAATAAATCCCACCAGATGACAGTGTATGATCTTTTTAATGTATTGCTGAATTCAGTTTTTGGCATATAATTGCTGATAATATTTCCTTATAATCCTTTGTATTTCTGTGGAGCCAGTTTTCACTTCTCTTTGATTTTTGATTTTATTAATTTGGATCCTGTCTTTTTTTCTTGATGAGTCTGGTTAAAGGTTTATCAATTTTGATTATCCTTTCAAAGAACTAGCATTTGGTTTCATTGATCTTTTGTATTTTTTTTAAACTCTATTATGTTTAATACCACTTTAATTTTTATTATTTCCTTCCTTCTACTCACTTTGGGATTTGTTTGTTCTTCTTTTTCTAGTTCCTTTAGGTCTGAGGTTAGATTATTTATTTGAGATACTTCTTGTTTCTTGAGGTAGATCTGTAATGCTATAAATTTTTCTTTTAGGATTGCTTTCACTGTGTCCCATAGATTTTGGGTCATTCTGTCTTTATTTTCATTTGTCTCAAGGTGCCTTTTGAGTTTTTTCTTGATCTCATTGTTAACCCATTCATCATTGTTTAGTATCATGTTATTTAGCGTCCATGCTTTTGTATGTTTTTCAGTTTTTTTCTTATAATTGATTTCTGGTTTCATACCATTGTGCTCAGAGAAGAGGCTTGATATGATTTCAATCTTCTTAAATTTACTGAGACTTGTCTTGTGGCCTAACGTAGTCTACCTTGAAAAATGTTTAATGTGCACTTGAGAAAGGTGTATATACTGCTTTGAGGTGACACACTCTAAAAATATCAATTAAATCCATCTGGTCTACTGTGTCATTTAAGGTGACTGTTTCCTTGTGGACTTTCTGTCTGAGAGTTCTGTTTGTTAGTGTCAATGGAGGTTAAAATCTTCTACTATGACTGTATTACTGTCTATCTCTCCCTTTATGTCATCACTATTGGCTTATATATTTAGATTCTCTTGTGTTGGGTGTATAAATATTTAATAGAGTTATATCTTCTTCTTGTATTGATTCTTTTATCATTAGGTAATGTCCCTCTTTGTCTCTGATAATCACCTTTGTTTTAAGGTCTATTTTGTCTAAGTATTGTACCTCAACTTTTTAAAAAAGAATTCCATTTGCGTGAAATATTTTTTTCATCCCTTTACTTTCAGTCTGTGTGTGTCTTTTGATCTGAAGTGGGTCTCTTGTAGACAGCATAAGTATAAGTCTTGTTTTATTATTCATTCAGTTACTCTATGTCTTGTGATTGGAGCATTTAATTCATTTACACTTAAAGTGATTATTGATAGGTACATAGTTATCGTCATTTTATTATTTGTAGTTATGGTCTTTTTTCCCCTCTTCTTCTTTTTAAAGAAGTCTCTTTAACATTTCCTGTAATTCCTTTAGCTTTTTCTTCTATGGGAAGCTCTTTATTTCACCTTTAATTTTAATTGATAGCCTTGCTGAGTAATAGCGTAGTCTTGGTTGTAGCTCCTTGCTTTTCATATGTTGAGAAATCAGCTGACATTATAATGAGAGTACCCTTGTAAGTAGCTGCCTTTCTCTTGCTGCTTTTACGATTCTCTCTTTGACTTTAACTTTTGCCATTTTAATTATGATGTGTTTTGGTGTGAGTCTGTTTGAGACTCTCTGTGCTTCCTGGACTTATAGATCTATTTTGTTCACCAGGTTAGGAAATTTTTCAGTCATTATTTCCTCATATAAGTTCTCAATCCCTTGCTTTCTCTTTTCCTCTTCTGGTATCCTTATGATAGGAATGTTGTTATGCTTGATGTTGTCCCAGAGGTCCCTTAAACTATTCCCATTTTTTCCCTTGTTGCTGTTCTGAGTGGGTGTTTTCTGCTACCTTGTCTTCCAAATAGCTGATTCAATTCTCTATCTAATCTATTATTGATACCTTCTAGTGTATTTTTCATTTCAGTTATTGTATTCTTTATTTCTGACTGGCTCTTCTTTATAGTTTCTATGTCCTTTTTATGCTTACTATCTCTTTGTTGAAGTTCTCCCATGTTCACTGAGCTTCCTTAGAACCATAACCAGTGTTTTGAACTCTGCATCTGGTAAGTTGCTTGCTTCCATTTAAATTAGTTTTTGTTTTGTTTTGTTTTTTAATTTCTTCCTGTTCTTTTATTTGAAACATGTTTCTTTGTTTTCCCATTCTGGCTGCCTCCCTGTGTTTGTTTCTGTGTATTAGGTAGGTCTGCTATGTCTCTCATCTTGGCTGGATGGCCTTATATAGTAGGTGTCCTGAGTGGCCCAGTGATCAGTTTTCCTAATCACCTGAGCCAGGTGCTCTGGGAGTGTCCCTTATGTAAGTTGTGTGTGCTTGAGCCTTGATTGCTATTGGCATGTCAGTGGGTAGGATTGACTCTCAGGCTTACTGGCTGTGAGAATTGGCCACACCTATATCACATGATCTACTGTGTGGGGTTGACCTTACAGAATGGGGTTTGCCTCAGCAGGCTCACATGCCTATTGAGACCACTTTTTGGGTGTATCATTTATAAAGCTATTTAAGTGGTACTCTGTTGAGGTCTAATGCCAGCCGTTAGGTATATTGATTCTAAACCCCCCTTGGGAGGGGCTTCCATACAGGCCAATGTTGACTACTGCCTGTGACCTGCCCAGTGCTACCTCGTAGGAGCTACAAAGCTATTCATGATTGGATGTTGCCTGTTCTGAGCCTGGAGGCACATGGGAGAGGCCATGCAGTGAACTGAGGCTGGCTGCCATGAGTACAGGGACTGAAGCAATTCAGTAAAAGGCTCAGGACATGCCTCAGTTGGAGGCTGCCTTCTGGCTGCTTATAAGGCTTAGCAGCTAAATAAGTCTTAGACTGTATGTGCATTAGATGTCTTAGGGTCTTAGAGAGTCACCAAATGGGACCAGTGGTGTTTCCCAGATTAGTGCAGATTTATATTTGTTGCCAGTGCTGAACCTGTGGCCACTCACAAAAGTTTTGGCTCACACTGAGGCCAGCCACTGCCCAACTTGAGTCTTCAGACCCCTAAGATCTGTTCAAAATATACTGCAGCTTGGGCTGAGGCCGTTTGCCCACCTCTGAAAGTATCTCCAAAGGTGATTGAGTCCAGCAATCAACAATTGCTGTCAAAGGAATTTCCACTGAAAGCACAGGGTGGGACTGGTTGCTTAGCAATGAAATTGCCACCAGCAATTTGGGAGTGGGGTGGGGCCAGGTCTCAGAGAATCACCCCAGTGGAGCAAGCAGAGTTCACCAAGCCAATGCAGATTCA
>NW_011888937.1:2861209-2862779 GCF_000151845.1 Pteropus vampyrus
AAACAATTATAAATATCATTAATAATATATAACTATAAAAAGTTTTTTCACTGTTAGGACAATTTGTGCAGTTGGTTCTGAAGAGAAGATATATGATCCTGAGTTACTAAACTTGTACCTACTAAAAGAAAGTACTAAAAACAACAAGGTCTAATATATTCTCTATTTTTATACTTAATTGCTGAAATATTATCGCATGTTAACTTGCTTCATAATGGAACATTTCTTACATTAAACTTTCTTGTTATAGTTGTATTTCTTTCCTAGAATGAGTGTGAGTATACGTGTGTGTTGATTTTATTTAGTTAGTTTTTGTTGTTGAGAGATTAAACCCTTTCTTTATACTCCACCCCAATTCAGTCAGGGTGGAGAATTAATCTAGACTGGTTAAATACCAGGACACTGATAAGACCATTGCCATAGGAGACAGTGTTCAATGCTACACATATCGAGGTTCATTAAAGCATAGTCCCATTACTCATACTCTTTTCCTGATTGCTCAGTTAGTCACTTCTCACAACTGCAGTCTTAGAAATCTTCTTTCCAGGCATTAAAATAAACACTTTCTTGTACATTATTCATTTCATTACTTGTGTGTGTTCTCTGGTTTGTTTATGCCTAAAAACATATTAATAAAATCTGATATTTGGGTTTAGTTCCCCAGGGAAGGTGGCTGGGTAAAAATGCCTAGGCTATGCAAAAGGAAGTTACTCTGCAATGTAACTGCACACCTCTGCATTCTATATTAATGTTTAGGGCAACTAATATGCATTCTTTTGGATTTCTCTTGAGAAACTTAAGGAGAAGGAAAGATCTTAGGGATGGCCAAATTTGAGATATATTGCCTTATTACTTATCCAGCAAACAACAAAAATCTTTTGAATTCCATTTTGTCATACTAAAAAATACCTTTTTAAGTAGGAAATACATTCAACCATCAGTCCAGACACCATGACAATCTGTACTCATACTGGGAAAATAATTTTACTTTCCAGATCCCAATGGTGACATTATTTGCTGACATAAAATGTTATTGGTAAAACATTCTAGGTATATCACAGGAAATAAGGGAAAAGTATAGATATGCATCTTTATCTATCTACACTTTATTTTAAAAAGTATGCTATAATAAGCCTAACGAAAAGGAATGACAAATTTAAAGAAATGTGGATCTTAGAGGAGAAAAGTAAAGTGAACAAAAGATAGTAAAAAAAGGCAGAATAATTTCAAAATCCTCTGCCCATTATATTTCTACCAGCACAGTTTACCTTAACTTTAATGTCTTTTATTCCTCTACTCATTTTGGGCAGTGAGGATTCTTAAAAGTTTTATTCAAGAATTCAAGTATTAAATTATATGAGACACAAAGTGCTTTGAAATATAATAAAGTACTATCCAATATTATGAAGTTCCTGCTCCTCTCTTACAGATAATACTAGTTTTCCAACACTAACACCAACTCTTTGAATCAGAAGTGAATAAAGTGTGTGTGTGTGTGTGTGTGTGTGTGTGTGTGTGTAATAAAAGTGTCATTGCCTTGAGATGGAAAAATAGATAAAGAGCAAGTTTA
>NW_011888937.1:2863904-2869483 GCF_000151845.1 Pteropus vampyrus
AGCAAATAATTTGAAAACTCAACTGACATGATAATTCATTACCCACAGCAATGAGATAGAACTTACTCCTTAAGTTTATCAGATTGATTTCTTATTAAAACAAGCAAGCAAAAGACAAATCAACATTTTCCAGAGCATGTTAACAGAATAAGTGTTTCAAAACATAATATTCAAATGGTCTAGTATACAACCCTAAATTAATTGGCAAACTAAAATCCAGAAAATCTGACTAATTAAACTATTTAGTCAATAGTTACCAACATGGAAATGACCCAGATGTTATACTGATCAAAGACTTTAAAACAGCTACTGTTATTATCCTCTCTGTGATAAAAATATTAAAATTATTAAAATAAAAAATAGAAATTCATAGCGAGGAAGTAGAAACAAATATCTAGCCAAGTAGAATAGACTAATTCTCTTTAGATTAATTTAGACTAATTTCTAAATGCTCATAGATGCCTAATTTATAAACAGAAAGAAAGAAACAACAGAAAGATCCCTCCAGTCCATAATAGATAAGCAAACTATGACACATCTATACACCAAAATACTACTCAGCAATGATAGGAATAAAGCATTGAAATAAGCAGCAAGTTATTGTAAAAACATGTTTGCAAACATTTAAATATTGTTTTGTAATATATGTAGATGTAACGTATAACTAGAGTAAAAAAGAAATAGTCAAGGTATCTATATAGTTGTAAGGCTTTAATGTTTAACTTAAAGTGGCAAAGTGTTTAAGGTTGTGAAAATTTGAGCAACCTCTAAAGAGATAATATAAAAAATACAGCAAAAAATATGTTACCTTAAAATAAAATACTAAAATATACTCAAAAACTCCTAATGAAAGTAGAAAAGCAAAAATAGAAAAGCAAAATCAGATGAATAAAATAGAAAGATAGTAAATGGTAGACTTAAATTTAATCATATTCATAACTATATTCAACATAATTTGTCTAAACTAAAAGAGTGATTTTAAGATTATGTTAAACAGAAATGTAAAGCAAAGCTATATATAATTTGCAAGAAACTTATTTTGACTAAAATGATACAGAGAGATTAAAAGTAAAATGATGGGAAAGTACATATTATGCAAACACTAATAGAAGAATCTCAAATGGCCTAATTTGTATCATAGAAAGTAGTTTCAGAACAAGAAATATGATCAGTATAAAGAACATTACAGAGTGACAATATAAAATGTCAATATGCCAAAAAGGTATTGTAAATGTGTATTTACCTAAAAACAAAGCTACAAAATGCATTAGGCAAAATTGACAGAAATGCAAAGAGAAATAGACAAATCTACAGTTATATTAAAAGAATTCAACACTTTTCTCTTAGTATTCAACATAACAAGAAGATCGAAAATCAACAAGTACGTAGCAATTGAAACAACATAATCAACTTCATAAAGTTGACTTTATAAAATAAATACTGAGCAAAAGCAGAACACACATTCTTCTCAAGTGCATGTGGAATATCCACCAAGATAGATCACATTCTGAGCAACAAAATAAAACAAAACTAAAAACTAAAAGTTTTTAAATAATTGCAATAATAAAGAGAATATTTTGTAACCATAAGTGAGTTAAACTAAGGACCAGTAATAGAAAGACATCTGGAAAATTCCCAAATGTTTGGAAGTTAAACAAACTTTCAAATAACCTATTGGGCACAGAGGAAGTCTTAAGACAAATGAAGATACATTTTAATTGAATAAAAATTAAAATAAAAAATGTTAAATTTGTGGATGCACCTAAGAGCCATTGATATAAATTTTCTAACGGTAAATTAAAAGTATTTACAAATTAAATAAATTTTAAGTTCACACAAAGCCTGTACACAAATCATCATAGACGCCTAATTTATAAACAGAAAAAAAGAAACACAATGTCTTTCCAATATATAATAGATAAGCAAACTATGGCACACCTAGACACTGAAATACTACTCAGCAGCAGTAAGAGCAATAAAGCATTGCTATAAGCAACAACGTGGATGAATTTTAAATGCATTAATATAAGCAAGGGAAGTCAGACTCAAAAGGCTATATACTGTGATTTAATTTTTTAAAAAAATTATATGAATGGTTAAGATAGCAGTGCACCCCACGAGTTTAGCTTGTGTGGAGAGTATGGTTATAAAAGGATAGATATCACAATGGAAATTTTTAGAGATATTGGAACTGCTATGAATTTTTGTTGTTATGATCACACAACTCTATACATTTTTTGAAACTCATAGACTTGTACACCAAAAAGAATGTGTGTTACTATTGTAAATAAAATGATTTAAAAGATAGAAAAATGATTAGATATAAAAATGACTTCTAATAAAAATAGCTATGTTTTAAAAATAAGTAAATAAAATGAAACAATATAGTTGGACTTGAAGGGATTAAAATATAAATTCATGAAATAGAACTGTAGAATGTGAACACATGCTCCTCCCACCTCCAACCATTGCTGAAGTATAGATAGCAATACAGACCATGTAAGAAGAACAATATCATTTACGATTATAAATTGAAAATGTATCAATGAAAATGTTACCAAAGCTTCTCACTCAGAGAGGTTGAACACAGATGGAGTATTATATAGATGTATGTGAAATACTAAAAGTTAGAAGAAGGTTCACACAAAAATTAAATAAAATATGCAATGTTCCTACACATCCCCTACCCCACACATGCACAAAATTCCCCACTACCAATACCCCCATCAGAGTGATACAGTTTTTACAATGGATAAACCTATATTCACACAATATTATGACACGACGTTCATAGTTTACATTAGGATTCACACTTGGTGTTGTACAATCTATGGATACTAACAAATATATTTACATTACAGTTTCATACAGAACAGTTTCACTGCTCTAAAAATCCTCGATGCCCCATTTATTTATTTCTTACTACCCTTTTAGCTCTGCCAACCATAAATTTTTTTGCTGTCTCCATAATTTTTACCTTTTCCAGGACGTTATATAGTTGCAATATGTGATCTGTTCAGCTTGACATCTTTCAGCTAATGATATACATTAAGGCTCCTCCATGTCTTTTCATGGCTTGATGGCTCATTTCAGTGCTGAATAACATTCCATTGTCTGGATGTACCGCAGTTTACTTATCCATTCACTTATGGAAATTCATTTTGATTGCTTCCACATTTTGACAAGTACAAATAAAGCTTCTATAAATGTGAATGTGCAGTTTTTAATATGAATATAAGTTTTCAAATCCTTTAGGTTTACACCATGGAGCATGATTACTAAATCATATGGTAAGAATATACTTAATTTTGTAAGAAAATTTCAAAATGTCTTGCAAAGTGGCTGTATCACTTGCATTCCTATTAATAAATGACAGTTCTTGTTGCTCCACATTCTTGCCAGTTATTGGCATTGACAATGTTTTGAATTTTGGCCATTCTAATAGGTGTGTAGTGGTATCTCATTACTGTTTTGATTTGTAAGTTCCTAATGATTAATAATGTATAACATATTTTGATATGTTTATTTGTTATTTGTATATCTTCTTTGTCGAAGTATCTTTTTAGATCTTTGGCCCATTTTAATTAATTAATTTATTTTATTCAGGTTTTTCTGTATACTTATTCTTGAGTTTTAAGAAGTCCATTTTATAGTTTGAATAACAATCCTTTATCAGATATATTTTTTACAACTATTTTACCATGGTCTGTGACTTCTCATTTTTTCTGCAGCATCTTTTACAGAGCAGTAATTTTTGCTTTTAATGAAATTCAAATCATCATTATTTTTTCCAATGATCATGACTTCGGTGCTGTACCTAAAAAGTTATCAGCAATACCAATGTCATCTAGATTTTCTCCTATGTTATCTTCCAGAATTTTTGTAGTTCTGCATTTTAAATTTAGGTCTATAATCTATTTTAAGGTAATTTTTGCAAAAGATATAAAGTTTGTGCCTAAATTTGTTTTGTTTGTTTTTTGTTTGTTTGTTTGTTTTTGTATATAAATATCTAGTGTTCTAGTACCGTTTGTTGAAAAGACTATCTTTCATCCATTGTATTGTTTTGTTTCTTTGTCAAATCAGTTGACTCTAATTGTGTAATCTATTTTTAAGATCTTTATTTGATTACATTGATTTATTTGTCTATTATTTTACTCATACTGCACTTTCTTGATTACCCTGTCTTGATTACTGCAACTTTATAGTAAATTTTGAAATTAGGTAACAGTCTTCCAATTTTGTTCTTCTGTGTCCTTATTATGTTAGCTATTTTGAATCTTTTGCCTCTCACATAAGCTTTATAGTCAGTTTGTCAATATCCAAAAAAACATTAACTTACTGGGATTTTTATTTGGATTGTATTGAATCTATTAGTCTATTTGGGAACAACTACACCTTGCCAATATTGACTTCTCCTATCCATGAATATAGAATATCTCTGTACTTATTCAGTGATTCTTGGCTTTCTTTCATCAGAATGTTTTAGTTTTCCTTACATAGATATTGTACATGTTTTGTTAGATTTATGCCTAAGTATCTAATTTTCACTTTTTCTCTGTGTATTAATGTTATGTTTTAAGATTTGAATGCTAATTGTTCATTGCTGGAGATATATATATATATACACACACAGATATATATATATATATACACACACACACACACACACACACACATAGACAGTCACTAGTAAGTGACAGAGACAGATATAAAACTTAATATCCTTGACTCTTAACCATTATGTTCTATTATGTCCATAGCTCTTGACAGGTCTCATAAGTGCAGTTATAAAGCTGTTAAACTGAACAGTATGTTAGGATCACACTGCTATTGAGAAACGAATACGAAAGTGGAAAGAAATCCAGAAATGACGTGATAGGAATTATTCTTGGAAATGTTATCTATCTGTGAAACTTCGAATTCTGACCAACGTTAAATTTTGACTTAAATGTCTAAGATGCATTTCAAAGAGGGTCAAGGGTTTATAAGGTAAGTTGTGCATAAATTAGAACAAGGACAGGGCAACCAATGATCTTTTGCTGCCTTTTCAGACTTGAAACAACTTTAATATTTGAGTTGATTGCCGCATGTTTGTATAGAAATGTGTGTTTCTGTATAAATATTTAATTATATCGATCTATTCAAAACATGATGGAAAAGGGGAAAATATTTTGAATCTTGTAAAACTGAAAATTTGATCCTGTCACTAATTTGGAAGCTAGAAATAGTGAATTGGCATTGTAGATGTAGCTATGGGATCTGTGTGTATTTCATAATGTCAATTGGATTTGTTTTTAAAAAAAGGTTTCAACCTGAATCATTTGTGCATTGATGACAGTGTAATTCCAGTTCATGTCATAAATCTTCTTTGTGTCTTCTTGCTTGAATAGCTTTTAATAGTTTGAATTAAGTGGAGGGTTGGGCTAATTATCTGATAATTATGATTGTGATATACTATATTTTTTCATGGCCATCACATTCTTTAGTAAATTAACAAGAAAAAAAAAAAACATGCCTTTTACATGACTGGAGGTGAACTATGGTTTAATAGTCAGAGAGAATTAAATGAGTGGAATAGT
>NW_011888937.1:2869533-2871838 GCF_000151845.1 Pteropus vampyrus
CTTAAATGTCTAAGATGCATTTCAAAGAGGGTCAAGGGTTTATAAGGTAAGTTGTGCATAAATTAGAACAAGGACAGGGCAACCAATGATCTTTTGCTGCCTTTTCAGACTTGAAACAACTTTAATATTTGAGTTGATTGCCGCATGTTTGTATAGAAATGTGTGTTTCTGTATAAATATTTAATTATATCGATCTATTCAAAACATGATGGAAAAGGGGAAAATATTTTGAATCTTGTAAAACTGAAAATTTGATCCTGTCACTAATTTGGAAGCTAGAAATAGTGAATTGGCATTGTAGATGTAGCTATGGGATCTGTGTGTATTTCATAATGTCAATTGGATTTGTTTTTAAAAAAAGGTTTCAACCTGAATCATTTGTGCATTGATGACAGTGTAATTCCAGTTCATGTCATAAATCTTCTTTGTGTCTTCTTGCTTGAATAGCTTTTAATAGTTTGAATTAAGTGGAGGGTTGGGCTAATTATCTGATAATTATGATTTTGATATACTATATTTTTTCATGGCCATCACATTCTTTAGTAAATTAACAAGAAAAAAAAAAAACATGCCTTTTACATGACTGGAGGTGAACTATGGTTTAATAGTCAGAGAGAATTAAATGAGTGGAATAGTAGAATTTCCTTGATAGTATGCTAGGAGACCAATTGAGAATTTGTTATTCACACAGAATATACACACTAGCATGCATAGAGACAATATAGGTATGATATAGAACATTGAAATATAAAAATAGACTAAACACATTGATAACAGATAAGTACATAAAAAGATGTTCAACATCACTAGCCATTAGAGAAATGTAAATTAAGAACACAATATGTTATCTCCACACACATATTAAAACAGCTAATATTTAGATAGTGACAATATCAAATGCTGGCAAGGATGCAGAGAAATTTTATCTATTGCTGTCGGAAAAGTCAAATGATAAAGCTACTATAAAAAATTGTCAAAAAATTTTCTAAATAAATGTATGGTTATCACATGCCTCAATAATTGCAAACCTATGCATTCACGTAGGGAAATAAAAAAATGATGTCCAAACAAAATCTGTGCCAGATGTCCGTAGCAGCTTGCCTAAAACCTGTATACTTGATTTAGAGATAAACTTAGATGATATCAATGCAATATATTTTTAGATTATTTTCAGTTGTATTTTTACATCCTGTAAACCCTTTCTTTCCTCCCTCATGTTTCCCAACTTATTAAAGGTATAGAATATATAAATTCTTTGAAAGAACAGATACCAGCTAGAATCTAATAATTGCAGCTTTGAGTGTCATATTACATAATATATATTCCTATTCCTGTAAGGCCAATAATCTTGATAACAAGTGTTAATCTTCATAAGACAAGCAGGAAATTTATTAATTAAGCAAAGCTAAGCCTTTAAGTTTAACTGCATTTGCAATACAGGAGAGCAATCCCTCAGGAGAGAATTAGTAGTATCCTCCGAGAAAGAGAAAATCAGGTAAGGATATTAGAATTTAAGTTGGGAGTGTGCAGAGTTTATAAAATATTTCTTTTATATTATGAGTCCAGGAAGGCTGATATCTTGAAGCTAGAAAATGATCAAGCAGTCCATCTTGACATGTTGGTTGTTCAAATACTTCATAGTGTTATTTCCCAGGAACAAGTATTGGATTTATTTATCTGTAGCAAGCATCTATTTCATTTTTTCTTTCTCTCATTAATATTTAATGTAGGGACAGTAGAGGATGCCTAGCCCCAGAATATTTAACTCAAAGGTAGAAAAATATGTTGGTTTTAGTCCTCACAAGACTTTACTGAAAGAAAAAACATTATTTGTTTTCTATATTTTTACATGTTAAATGCCAGACCACGGGATTCTAACATTACAGTTACTGTAATTCAATGGTAAAACACACAAGGTAAAATTAAAAAACAAATAAACAAACAGTAATTTTGGATAAGACAAGGGGAAATGAAGTAGAAGAAATAGACAATGAGAGTTATTTTATTATTTTTTTATGGTTTTTTTGTTTGTTTGTTTCTTTCTGCCCCATTTCCCTCGGTTATGCCAAAATACTATATGAAACAAGTATGATAGTGAAGAAGTCTTGACAGATGAGTCACAGTACCTTTAGCTGGTTGGAAAGAGAAGCCAAATTATTTTTCTTTCATTATTTCATTAGTAACAAATCATCTAGTCCAGCCTGCACCCAAAGGAAGAGAAATTTAGCCTCATCTCTTAAAAGAAGAAGTATAAAAAAAAAATTAGAACATGTTTTGAAATCATCGCAGAGGTTAAGTATTTTAA
>NW_011888937.1:2872908-2878182 GCF_000151845.1 Pteropus vampyrus
TAATTCTATAGCCTATCAAAATTATCAGTGCAGTGAAAGAATAAAATAAACCAATTTCAGACATGCAAAAGCCTCAAATAATTTATATCCCATTAACCCTTCTTGGAAAGCTACAGAGGATATACTCCATCAAACAGGGAAGTAAACCATGAAAACAGAAGCTATGGGATCCAGGAAACAGAAAAGGGCATAAGGAATGACCAGGATGAAAGTGAAGAGAAATCCCAGGGCAAGGGCTATGCCCCAGGTGTAGAGAACCGCCAATATGCCTGTCATGGGCTAAATTCGCCTTCCCAAAATTATACGTCGAAGTCGTCCTAAGCACAGGACCACAGAATGTGACTATATTTGGAAATAAAGTCTTCAAAGAGGCAAATAAGTTTAAATGAGATCATAAAAGGAGGGCATCAATCCAATATGACTGGTGTACTTATAAGAAGGGGAAATCTGGACACAGACACAGAAAGAAGACTATGTGAGGACAAAGGGAGAAGATGATCATCAATAAACAAAGAAGAGAGGCCTTAGAAGAAACCAACCCTGCTGACACCTTGATCTTAAATTTCTAGCCTCCAGAACTATGAGAAAATAAATTTCTGTTGGTCAAGCCAAAAAAAAAAAAAAAAAAGCTCAACATTAAGCAAAATTAAAATTGCAGGTGTATGTTTACGTGCCATTACGAATCTATAGGAATTGCTAAAATTGAAAAATTGACAATACTATGTATTGAGTAGGATATAGAGGAAATAGAACTTTTACACATTTCAGATGGGAATGCTATATAAGGAACAGCTTGACAATTTCTTACAAAAGCGAAACAAATATTCAAGTGATCTAGCATAGCAGCTCTGTATTAGTTTCATGGTGATGCTATAACAAATTACTATAAACTAGGTCACTTAAACAGCAGAAATGTATTCTCTCATAGATCTGAATGCTAAAAGTCCTCTTCTGTCAGCTCTAGAAAGAAAGCTTCTTTGCCTCTCCCTAGCTTCGTGTGATTGCCAACATTCCTTTGCCTTGGTCTATATAGCTTCATCACTCCATATTTTGTCTCTGTCTCCACATGCCCTTCCCTCCTCTGTGTGACCTTTCTGTCTCTATATATCTAAATCTCCCTCTCCTGCCAAGGGTGTACCAATCATTGGATTTAGAGTCCACCAAAATCTAGTATGACCTCATTTAACTTGGTTACATATACAAAGACGTTATTTCTAAATAAGGTCACATTTATCGGTTCTGAGTAAACATGAATTTTTGGAGGACACTATTCAAGCCAGGAAAGCTCTATTCATAATTGCTCAAAATTGGAAACAATACAAATATTCTTCAATTGGCAAATGAATAAATCCACTGCACAAACCGAAATAATCGCTGCTCACTTCTGAGAAATTCACATTTTAGTTAGAAATAAAGTCTCGTGGCAACATCAGCGTTAGAATGTTTCAAATCTTCTTTCAACAAGGTAATAGTATAATTAATTACTTTATTATTTAACAACCATTTATACATTAATCATTACCAAATGCAAAGCATCATGGGAAGAACTAGAGGGACAGATTTTTTCTTTTAAAGTGTGAAATTGATCTTTCAAAAAATTCCGATAATGGGCTATATGTGGAAATGCATAATTTCAAATTTCTGAATTATGATTTGAGTTCTAATTTTTGTAAGCGATACTACTGCATCTGTTCTAAACTCCGCTGCCTGCCTTTGAAGAGTCTTTTTTGAAAGGGTTTGCCTTGTGGTCCTATTGTAAATCAACAAGTAACTCCAGTAGCAGGCAACTTCTTTAGTTCCTGTGGATATATCTGGTCGTTTCCACATGTGTGATTTGATTCTTTCTTTCTCCTGAATCATCTTCTGTCTTCTCTTCATTTGTTCTCCAAACCCATTAAGATTCTATTCAAATTGTGCTTCCTCTACACAGCTGTCATTTTGATATATAATGAACTGCCTTTTCTCCAAAGAAAGTATAAATAAAATATTACTCTTCTTTCAAAACTAACACTAATTTTTGTGGGGCCCAGGCAGGAGTGCAAATAAGTATGTACATCTCAATTTAGACCATATGTCTAAATATGTAAAGATATAAATCTAACCAAGAAACCATTAATTGTACTGTATTCTAACTTATTATCTTAAAAATATTTTCATAATGACACATTTAAAAAACATGTATAAAGCTTTAGTATTATAACTAAAATAAGCAAAGTCTCAAAGGTAATGAATTTAATTATTTTTTCTATATATCGGTATGCCGTTTCCTGAACACTGGTAATGTTTTGATAAGTGATCAAATAAATTCATATATATTCTGGAAATTAGTATATGATTATTCCACATAAATTATTTTTCTTATATTCATTTTGTCAAATTACAAATTTTATTTTTGTAGTCAATATTTTACATATCTTGTTTTATTGAAAATAATGACAAGATGAACTTTCTGAATCACTTTGGATAAACTTTGCTCTTTCAGCGTAATAATCTTTAAATCTGAAAATAAATGTATTTTATGTATTCTCTTCAAACACTATAAATACTACAGTAAATACTACAGATCAGTAAATACTACAATTAATTTAATTTTATAAAACAAGTAACTATCACTGTACCACAATTTTCACTATTTTTAAAGCAGTATATAGTTTCATACAGTAATATGGAGAAAAAGTATCAGACTCCATGCATGTTGTACCTACACATGCATATATATAAATTTAAGATTGATACAAATTATTAAATACTAAAATATGTCCTTCATACTACACTGCTATAAATACTAAATTGTGAGTTCCTCTGGGACCACAAATTAGAACATAAACAAAATATAACTTATCTTTCTTTTTTCCAAAGAAATCCCACCACTCAAATGTTCTTTGTAGTCAGAAGCATTGTCATCTCAGACATATTGGCACAATTAAAATCCTGCTGTCTCAGGACACAGTTACCAGAGGACACAGAGCACAAGTGAGGAAGCATTCCTCTGGAACCTGAGGAAGTTGTTCACGAGAACGAATGTTGAAGGACACAGATTGCGACCTACCTGCACTGAGCACCAGATCCCAAGGCACAGGTCCCATGGTTTTTGTTCTTTTTTTGTTTTGGTTTTATTTGTTTTTTAAAAGACTAATTTCTTTGTTTGTGATATACAGATCCTTTTAAATAAAATACAGGTGCCAGGAAAAGGATCCTCTTGCTCAGTCTAACAGTGGCTCTGCATTTCATTATTCTTTTTTTCTCCTAGTTTATGGTTGTTAAAGTCAATGCAGGATTATATAATTTCTGTGAAATGGCTGTGAAGAAATTATTAAGCTACAATATTTTGCTACACTATACAATATAATATGCAAGTATTAAATATTAACAATTTGAAATTAATAGGAAAAACACATAAATCTCCCTCAGTTATTTTTTATCCAATTTATCCACTGTTTTTTTTTTAACATTTTGTTTTAGGTTACCGATATGTACCCCAGATGCTAGAGTGCTCATTTGTGCTACTCAAAATATTCTTCAGCTCCTAGTAGGTGGAAGAGGATGAGTGACAATATTATGGTCAATGGGCTCTTAATGAAAGTGAGATCCTAGGAGTCTCTTTCCCCAGGCAGAGCAGTTAGCAATAATCTAGGTAATGTATAATTCATCAGCCAAAGAACATTAGTGATTGATAATCAGAACACCTTAGCTGATTCACAATGAAAGCTCAGAGTCAACAAGAAATAAACTCTTTCAATTCCCAATCTCTCGCAACCCATCACTACCATATGATGGTTTTTCTGTGTATAATTAATCAAATATTATTTTTTCTGTATCAGGACATCATTGAATTGATTTGTCCTTGAAATAAATGTTAACCAGTAAGTAGCTTCACCAGTTTTGTAGTGAGGAGTGGATAAATATATATAACACAGAATTTAACATTTGGTAGCACTGTTCAGGAAAAATGTTGCTCAAAGAAAATGTACATCTCAGTGGTATGTAAATTAACAAAAGATTAGAAAATACCTAAAACAAATCCTTTGCTGGTAATCAAGTATATAATAAAAATCAGGTTCTTGATATTTTTTTTACTAAGACATATTTCTTATTCTATTATATCAAATATCTAATTACTTCCATTCTTAAATAAATTAAAGAAAAAAGAGAACATTTTGACAAAATATATATGGTTGCTTTCAAGAAACTGAAAAATGCATACACTGAAATTCTATCATTTTTCAAAATTAATGCATACAAAAATCAGAAATATGTGTTAAATATACTAATCCAGTTGGTTTTAAGCCATTGTTAAGAAAGAAATACAGTTGGAGAGATTCGTTGAACATATTGTGGTCATGGTGCTCACATTAAAAAATATGGTCATTAAAAATAACAATAATAAAAGTCATTCTGGTTAAAAATTAAATGAGAAGGAAATATCTATCCCATTTCTATAATGATGGAAAATACAGGAAATCCAGTTTTCCTATTATTCACAAATTGTCATTTAAGAAAGTTAATAAAATGTTACATAAAATCTGCTTTATCATCTTTTACTATTTTCTTTTTATACAGCAATTGTGCATAAAATAATGCCACCTAGACTGCTGGAAAACCTGTGGTGAATTCTAAATAGATTCCTACCATAGCCATATGAAAGACTCGAATCTTAGATGAAAAAAACAATTTTGAATTTTATATTTCTAAGATAGACTCCTCTACAAAGTATTTTCAAGAGAAGCTAATAACACATAATGAGAATTAAATCTTACCAATCCTAGATCTCAGTACATTCTGCAGTTATGACTTTATTTATCCACTTATTTGTTTTACAGTATAGAAAGAAAACACTAAATTAAAATGTCATATTTATGTAGGAAGAAACTAACAAAAATAAGTAGTGTTATTCATTACTTATTCAGGGTGGCAGAAAACGAGCAAAACTATTTTGGGGGTGAGAGGATATGGTTCACATAACTAAAAAAATCAGGACTGGCTAGATTCAGGCTTCATTTTATTATGAGTTTCAAACATACTCACATGGACTTTCATGTTTTATAATTTTTGGCACTGCTATTTCTTATAGCAGATAAATTTTTCAGATAAATTTTTATCTTGTGTTCACTAGATAGCTATCGTAGGGTTGGCTTCACACAGTTACGACTTCAGTTACAATGAGAAAAAACAAAACAGAACAGAATAAAACAAAATAAAACACTGTTTCATCCAAACCAAAAGCCAAGATATAGCATATTTTGAATAGGATGGAATAAAGAATCTACATCCAAA
>NW_011888937.1:2878232-2891442 GCF_000151845.1 Pteropus vampyrus
TTTTTTCTGTATCAGGACATCATTGAATTGATTTGTCCTTGAAATAAATGTTAACCAGTAAGTAGCTTCACCAGTTTTGTAGTGAGGAGTGGATAAATATATATAACACAGAATTTAACATTTGGTAGCACTGTTCAGGAAAAATGTTGCTCAAAGAAAATGTACATCTCAGTGGTATGTAAATTAACAAAAGATTAGAAAATACCTAAAACAAATCCTTTGCTGGTAATCAAGTATATAATAAAAATCAGGTTCTTGATATTTTTTTTACTAAGACATATTTCTTATTCTATTATATCAAATATCTAATTACTTCCATTCTTAAATAAATTAAAGAAAAAAGAGAACATTTTGACAAAATATATATGGTTGCTTTCAAGAAACTGAAAAATGCATACACTGAAATTCTATCATTTTTCAAAATTAATGCATACAAAAATCAGAAATATGTGTTAAATATACTAATCCAGTTGGTTTTAAGCCATTGTTAAGAAAGAAATACAGTTGGAGAGATTCGTTGAACATATTGTGGTCATGGTGCTCACATTAAAAAATATGGTCATTAAAAATAACAATAATAAAAGTCATTCTGGTTAAAAATTAAATGAGAAGGAAATATCTATCCCATTTCTATAATGATGGAAAATACAGGAAATCCAGTTTTCCTATTATTCACAAATTGTCATTTAAGAAAGTTAATAAAATGTTACATAAAATCTGCTTTATCATCTTTTACTATTTTCTTTTTATACAGCAATTGTGCATAAAATAATGCCACCTAGACTGCTGGAAAACCTGTGGTGAATTCTAAATAGATTCCTACCATAGCCATATGAAAGACTCGAATCTTAGATGAAAAAAACAATTTTGAATTTTATATTTCTAAGATAGACTCCTCTACAAAGTATTTTCAAGAGAAGCTAATAACACATAATGAGAATTAAATCTTACCAATCCTAGATCTCAGTACATTCTGCAGTTATGACTTTATTTATCCACTTATTTGTTTTACAGTATAGAAAGAAAACACTAAATTAAAATGTCATATTTATGTAGGAAGAAACTAACAAAAATAAGTAGTGTTATTCATTTCTTATTCAGGGTGGCAGAAAACGAGCAAAACTATTTTGGGGGTGAGAGGATATGGTTCACATAACTAAAAAAATCAGGACTGGCTAGATTCAGGCTTCATTTTATTATGAGTTTCAAACATACTCACATGGACTTTCATGTTTTATAATTTTTGACACTGCTATTTCTTATAGCAGATAAATTTTTCAGATAAATTTTTATCTTGTGTTCACTAGATAGCTATTGTAGGGTTGGCTTCACACAGTTACGACTTCAGTTACAATGAGAAAAACAAAACAGAACAGAATAAAACAAAATAAAACACTGTTTCATCCAAACCAAAAGCCAAGATATAGCATATTTTGAATAGGATGGAATAAAGAATCTACATCCAAACTTCTCTTTGTAATTCTATGAAAAATATATCATAAATTTTTCTACATTTAATTTTACCAAGTTCACTAACTCCAAATCTATTGGTCAATAGATGGCTATAAATTATGTCCTAATAAGATGATACATGTGTGCATTTCAGTGTGTAATGAAATGAATGAATAATATCTGTCAAAATTTGGAATTTTGTATTAGTTATTTTCTATAGAGCTTATTTCCTAATCTTTCCTTTTCAGAGAATTATAATGATACGAATTATTATGGAAGCTGCTCTTGGAGTCTTAGGGGAGGTAATAGGAATTAAGAAGTTCCTTAGGATATCAAAAGGGTGTAATTAGACACAAAAATGCAAAGCAAGCAATTATCTAACTTTAAGAATTGCCCACTTTTCTGCTTACCCATGATAAACTTCTTTTGCTGATGATTTCTTTTCATAATGCCTAAGCTTCCTCAAATGTGAGGAAGATTTTGCCGTGATACCTGCTTCTTGGGGAAAATGATATCAGTCTATTGATTTTATGTTATGCAATCATAACATTTTAATATATTGAGAAAAGATAATTTTAACCAATTTGAATTATAACGAATTGCAAATAACTTCATAATTTTATCTTATAACCCAATAAAGCAAATGCATTAAAAAGGAGAATGCTCTGCATGAGCTGCAGAACCAGGGCAAAGACAATTAATACATCAGATTGGCTGCTGCTCTGTCATATACCAACATAGCAGACAAAGAATTTTGCCAAAATGTTGTCCCCAAAATTAATTTTTTCTTTAAATTATTTTTCTCCCCTAATTTTAGGTGCTCTGTTTAAGTATCATCTTTTGTTACCTTGAGCCCTGTATCTAAGGAGTCTTTCTTTATAATAAATGATTTAGAAATAATATTTGGCCATGGAAATTGCAAAATTCTTAAATATATTTCTTCATTGCATATCATTTTTCAAGTCACTGAAGGAAATAGATGACAATAATGGCTTGCAAAGGGATGATTATAAATACATGGGGCTTGAATTCAATTCCCAATATGGACACCTAACCCTGGGGAGCTGGATTGGATGTGGTAGGCTTAACAAGGTAGGGTTCAGTGCTATTTTTCCCACACAGCACTATGATTTTCTTGATTTTCTATAAATGTGCTTCATTTACTACTAATGAAATGTCTGTATAGGATGGTCCTTTCATTGAGTAGTATAGATTCATCATTAGAAAGGGGGAGATATACATTTACAATGGGCACCGCTTATTTTTGCTTCTCAATTAAATTATTCAACAACTTTCAGATTCTGAAACTTTTAATGAAGATACAAGTGATTCTCCATATGCATGGAAATAATCTGAAATGCTTGACTTGCTGAAAATGGTATACATGAATGGATCATCAAACAGAATTTTGTAAAAGGTAAATTATGTTTGAAAAGAGTTTTCCATATTTTACTTTTACTGACATACATTTGTTTAAACAACTATAAGATTCTTACTGCTTCATTCAAAGTTAAAATATATTATAATTTTTTTTTCTGTTCAGATGTCATAACACAAAGTCAACCTAATTACTTTTTGGTTGCATGTCACATAATTAAAGTCGTCATACTCTGTCATGAGAGCGAGAAGATGCTATAAGTTCAGAAAATAAATAGCTTTGAGAAATTTAGAGTCAGAAACAGCAGACTTGGATTCCAGAGATGTGGAGTTTGAGCTGAACTAAAAAAAAAAAAAAAATTCAAATACTGCAAGACAGTAAACTTGGAAATCTACTTTGAAATCAAATGTGAGTATAATTACAATTTTTAAAACACTTTCTCTTACATAAAGTATATGCAAATAAATATCACCATCCTGAAATTAAAAAAAACAAAATCTTTCTTCTGTTATTGCCCCAGTTGTTTTTCGTCCACAATTAAAGTAGCAGCTGAATGAGACAAGTGTCCCCTCATACAAGACATTTTTTAAATCATGAATCAAAACACTGATGGTCCTAGTGACTCTCTTCTGTTTCTAAAGTGCCGACTCTTGAAGAGAAACTATTTTCATACTCAAAAATAGGATAGAGTTTTTAATGAATAACTTATATAGAGTTCACGTTTCAATTACATTTGGAGGAGATGATGCATAAACTCATTATTGACTCAGAATCCCAGAGTTTTAAAGCAGTATGCAAGATATTTTTAAATAATGTTTAAATTTTACCTCTTTGATGTCACTACAATTATTTTCAAAGTGCCCATATTTTACCTGCATTTCTACTCTAATTTCTCTCCTTGCATTTCCAAACAGCTGTTTCTTTCTTTTTCAATTGCTCTTGTTTCATAAGTACCACTAATGAGCCAGTGAGAAGTCTACTGAATCCCCCCAAGCTGTAATAAATGTGAAGACAGAATTTTAAAACTTGATTTTATTTGTACACCATTTAAATTCTAAATCCAAAATTAAACACTCCCGCACAGATTACTGTGTCTTTTTTTCTCATGTTTCTCTGCATATGCATAAACATATACTATTTTTGTAAAGAATAATAAATATACAAAATTTGCACAAAGTAAATTGAAAAGGTTCATGTGTACATGAAAAATTTCCACTTATGAGTGTAAAAGGTGGGCAGTTGACTACACATGATGATTCAAGAAATTCTTTGTATGGATCCAGATATATATAAAAAAAACAATATCTCTTACCTTTTGAAATTTCTTGCTTATGCTCTTCTTTTGTGTTTTCAAGTCTTAATTTTTTAGGTTTCTCATTAAACTTATATATTGTCCATTCTTTGTCATCCCTAATTGATAGGTGAATCAAATTTAGCCACTTTATAGGTAATATCTTTAGGTTCACTTTCATTCCAAAGTCTTCAAACTTTCACACAAATTGTTCCCTTTTGATTTCTAGCTACTCAACACATGTTTAGATTTAGTTGCCTAATATTAAACACCGTATCCTGATTTTGAATTGGCAGCTACTTCAAAGTTTTCTTTCAAAAATTGTCACTCTCAGATGTACACATGATGGCTTAAGAGCAAGAAGAAAAGAGTCAGATAGGTATAATCATGATAGTCTCCATCTTTCTTGCTCATTGAGCATGAGATTTGGTAACTTTCACCCTTCAATTAGTTATTAACTGGTATGTTAATGGCAAGCTGTAGTATAAATGTAGAAATATACTTAACTGAGATGAAACAAAATGAAATTAGGAGATAGTAAAGAAATGCAAAACTAGTGGACAACGATGAGGAGACGCTGGTGCCAAAATATAAAGATCTTAGAAATGAACATTCTTGTCTTAAATCAAGAAAAGGCTGGACAAACTGAGTGTTACTGTATCCATCAGGGAACTGAGGTTGAAGGGCTATCTGTCGTCTCAAAAATCTGGAGAGCCATGCACATATGGAGAGTCATAGCTCAAATATGCCCACCTGGATCTGAAACTGCCGGAGCAGTAAATTGGTAGGGACGCAGATGGTAATTTCGATGACTTGCTGGAGGCTGAGTATGGACACGCAGTCTTAAATGAATCCCAACACTTTCATGGAATGTAGCTCCAGGAGCCTTACCAGGTTCTCACGGTGAACTGTTCAGAAGAATGCACTAATGGTTCTGAGAAGAACAGAGGAAGAGTAATCACTGCAAAATATACTTAGAGCCTTCTCTATACCAAAGGCCCTCTCTTGTGGAAATTATATATATATTTATATTTATATTTATATTTACATTTATATATGTTATATATATAATCACCCATCTCAGCTGAAGGAAGAACATTTCTCCTTCTCTAGTCTCTTGTAACCTTCCTGTCTTACCTAAGGGGCTGGGGATAAGGAGATATAGTCAACAGGAGTAAAGTTTTCATGAAAATATATTGGAAACACAACAGCTAGAGAAAGAAGTAGGAGGCAAGAGGGATAAAAAAAAGATGTATCACTGGAGAAACACATGTGACGGTAACATCTCAGAGACATGAGATCACTAAAATATAAATGCTTCATATTACAGATGACTTCTCCACCTCTGCCAGATGCAGACTATCTTTGTAAAAGAGTATTTAAGAAAGCCCAAATAGAAGAGAGATTTAGGAAAAAAAAGAAAAGGTATAATAGATGAATTTGAATATTTTGGACCCTACAGCTACAGTACCTTAAACATTTCTAGGCAGATTTACATAAAATTTCACACAAAAAGCCTATTTACCTCAATTCCTAGTACCTAATACATGTTCCTCTTTTAACAAAAAATTACAAGGTATGTCAAAAGGCAAGATAAAATAGTCTAAAAAAACAAAGCAATTTTTAGGACCAGATTTAGATACGACATAAATATTGAATAATAAGACAGGAAATGTAAAATATGATATATGTTAAGTGCTCTAATAAAAAAGTAGACAATATTTAAGACTAGATAAGTAATATTGACAGGAATATCAAAATTCTAAAAAAGAAAATTCCAAAAATTGAAAATTCTGTAACGGGAATAAACAGTGCCTTGATGGGCTCATCAGTAGACTGGATTTAGCTGAGGAAATAGAATTAGTGGTACTCAAATACGTATCAATCTAACTTTCCCAAAATGAAATGCAAAAAGTAAAAATTTAAATAAAAACACAAAAATAGCACCCAAGAATGGTAAAAAAAAAAAAAAAATTCAAAATACGTAACACGTGTAAATTAAAAAGCAGAAGAGGAAAAAGAGAATGAAGCAGGAGAAATATGTAAAATAAAAATATCTGAGAACTTTCCAAAGCCAGAGATCTAGGCAGCGATTAAGCCACAGATTCAGAAAGCACAGAGAATAGCAGTCAGGATAAGTACTAAACAAAACCTACAGTGGTGCTGTAGGTTTAAACTACAGAAAATCAAAGACAGCAAATCTTGAAAGAAGTTAGAGATAAAAATATACCTTGCCTATAGAGGAACAAGTATAACAATTATAGCCTTTTTGCAAAACACACACACACACATTCTTCTCAAGCTTACATGAAAATGCACTTAGAAAGACCATATTTGTTTTGATCTGTGAAACGTGAACTGTGACTGTGAAAATTTTTGTGTCTGGTGGCATTTTGATGGCCATGCTATACTTACTCTTAACTCATATTTATGCTCCTTGTATATACAAGGAATTATGCTCTCCCATAAACTCCTCTGAATCCTTGAGGAAAATTCAGAGGTGGTCCCTAGCCCTTGAGGAAAATTCAGAGGTGGTCCCTAGCCCTATATCTGCCCTGACTTCATTTCTTTGACTTCCCCATGCCTGGATGAGTTAGAGAACACAGCAGGGCTGCTGATCATAAAAGCATTAGAGAAGAAGCAGCCCCTCAAATATCTTGCATTCTGATCTAAAAACATCAATGAACTTGGGGAAAGAGTAGAAAGGTACCCGCATGCTATATGTTGAAATATTTTCAAGTTACAATTCTTTTAATGTCCATAGTCTCTTTTTTCTCAAAGGGCTCAAGAGACTGATGTGTATGGCTGAGGCAACACTGCTATCTCTCAGGGAAGCCCTAGACAGTAGTCTTGATCTAATGCTACAGGGCAAAGCAGGAACTGAGTCTGGGTTGTGGATTTCAGATCTACTGAAGTTAAGATATAGAATGATCTACAACTGTAAGAGGGGAATGAGGGGTACCATAGTCTGTTATCTGATGAACTCAGTCGCTTTGGTAATTGAGGCAGCTGACTTGAAGCTGTAGCAATGCCTCCTTTTCTGCATTCTCAGGGCAGAAGCAATGTTTTTTCTCAATACTCCTGGCCTCTTGCATATATCTCACATTCCTGGCCTCTCTGTATCCTGGGATCTCCAGTTTCTTCTAGGCTAGGGACAAGTCCTAATTGCAACTTGTTCTCTCGTAATACCCATTTGGTTACCACATTTTCAAAAATCTTTTTCACGAAGCCAAAAGGAAAAATAAAATATTTGTTCTTCAGGTTTTCAGGGTTTAGTTTTATTTTATTTTTGTGATATGTAGGGCTCTCTCTAAAGCAATAATTCTCAAAGTGTGGTCTAGGAAACACTGAGAGTTCCTGAGATCTTTTTGGAGGTCTGTGAGGTCAGACTACTTTTATAATAATACTAAGATGCGATGGCCCTTTGTATTGGACTCTTCCAGAGGCTATATTTCATGTGATATCGCTATGTGGTAATAGAATGGGTGCTTATCTATTCTTGTGATTTAGACAATTTTGTAGTTTTAATTTATAATGTCAATATATAAAAAGCCCTATAATGAAAATCTTTGGGGTTCATAATGATTTTTAAATAAGAAACTCAATACCAGAGATTGACAACCACTAGTCCAAAGCATATCTCATATCACCTTTGCTTGAATTTATGGGAAATTAGTTATTTTACATGCTGTGCCTTCTCCTACTGGGCCGCAACCCCCAGATATAGGCTGGAAGGCAGATGTTCCCATTAATTATTTTGTCTGCCCAGTTTTCTTTTCTCCTCTCTACCAAACTCCAAGGTTATTATAGACTGGGACAAGATTCAGCACTACTGAAAGGAAAAGAAAATCCATCATCTGGATTGTTCTTATACTAAAAATCTTTCCCAACTCACATCTGAAGCCTTGGTGCCTTTTTAAAAGACCAAGCATTTAATGTATTGATTAGCCTGTCCTCTACCTTCCAATGCTGGCAAGTTGAATTTCTATTATTTTAGTGTCTAAACAAATTGTATGTGGTATTCAAGGGAGCAAAGATAAATAATTTCAAGTTAATAATATGACAGATCTATCTGAAACAACTTTAATAACATTTTTTACACTCAGATTTTGTTAGATTTTCTTGAGAAGCAGAGCAATATGGATGTACTGCTAGGAGTGAGAATTGCGAAGGAGTATTCTTTTGTGAACATCACCTGCTGTTATCTTGTCAAACAAACTACAAAACTCCTCCTCTAGTCAGCAAGGTTTTCAGAGGAGTTGTAAGACAAGGAAGATTTAAATGGGAAGTGCAGATGCCTGGGAGGCAGGTCAGCAGTCGAGCTCCATCCCTTGCACTCACACAGTAGCTCTCTGGCCATCAGCCAGACAATATAATGTGCAGATAACACCAACTCTATTTATTATAAAGAGTCATTTTTAAAGGATAAATGTGGTAAGCCAAGTGAAATTTCTTTAAACAATAAAAATTGATCCTCAAAATTTACTCTCTATATAAGTACCATTTTTAGAATGGCTTTATTTAGGATATTAAAATCATAATTAAATTCTCTTAATTGGCTTTGTAGAAATTATAAATGAGTCTCAAAATTGAGCATCCCTTGGATGGTTGAAGAATCTGTTCTATGACTTTATGTGTGTTATTTTATTTAAATCAATTTGTTTTAAAAAATTACTTGCATAAACAGTTTTAATAACATTGTTGGTACTACAAATAAATAGAAAACAATATTGTTTATATTCTAATCAGAGCTATCAAAGCTATTTTCATGTTTTATGCCATAAACTATTAGAAAGCACAGACATCTAGTGAACAAGTTACATCTTGTAGAGTTGTTGTGTTTCCTGGTATTGGTACTCACATAGTTCGATATTCCCTTAATTATAAGCATATGTTATGAAAAGACCCATTGGAAAATCATGGTTTTATTTATATTAAAAATTTGTACTCATTAGTCCAGATTATTTACATTTTTACAGGTCTTATAAAAAGGAAAATTGTTCTTGTAAACAAGGCCTCATGTTATTGTGAGAGCAATTGTTCTTGAAGTTTAGCAGCATCATAAAGCCTGTTCTGCTATTGAATGAGTTAAAATATACAAGGCAGAAATTCTTTAGACTCTCTCTGCCAGGCTGAAAACAGCTTGATAACTCTGTGATGCTCTGGTAATTTGAAGCAGATCTCCTCATCTATACTGCAGTAAGGTTTAAAACTAGCTCTTAAAACTTGTAATTGTATTTTGAAAATATCAGGGTTTGGCCTTAAAATTTTATAATCATTGCAGTATTAAACACAGTGTACACACACACACACACACACACACACACACACACACACACACACACACTAAATCTACCTTATCTGGCATTAGATAATACTAATGAAACATGAGAGATTCTGTAGCCCTTTTATATTGTGCATCCTCATGAGAGAGAAATTAGAAGACACTAATATACTGATGCCAGGTTTCTGTCTTTTAGAGTTAGAAAGTGGTAATCCAGAACGTATTCTACTTCCTAAAGTTTGTAGCATATTTTGGTTGCACTATTGGGTGTAAGGGATAATGGAACATCCCCCAAACTGATGATCTCAGACAATCTTCCCAGAGAGCTGTGATTAAGGCTTCTTGGGATCAAGGTCTTCCTGAGAACACTACAGCATTAACATAGGTTAAAGCACATACATTATAGAGTTCTGTGCTTCAAGTTGTGATACAGAGACAGTAGTTGCCAAATTGCCCAAACTTGCTCCTGTGTGAGTTTCTTACACAAGTACTCAATGAGAGAAGTGTGTATGATCAACACAATCAGTACAACATGGGAGCACATGAGGGACTACTCCAGGAAGTAGATACTGTCCTTTATTCTACTCCTTCATGATCTTCTGGTGACACCAATGAAAGTCCTTCTTGAGGTGTAAAGCAGCCCTTGGGCTGTATAATGCAAATCAAGCTAGATGATTTTATCTGACTCTAATTAAAAATTATTATGAGAGGGGGTACTGAATTCATTTTTTTTTTAGTTCATTATTACTGTAATGGGTAGAATATCTGGAAATATACACATAACTTTGGAAAGACAGAGAAGTTACTAGGCACTTTTCAACTCCTTTATCATTTACCACAGAACCTTGAGATAGATATTACCTGATCTCTCATTTTACAGATTAGGAAAATGAGGCTGGTAAGTAATTTAAAAATTGCTCCAAATCAAATGATAATGGAATTGTTATTTCAACTCTTGACTCTTAGAGAAAAATGCTCATACTAATTTGGTTCCAGAAAATCACTCTTTTTCCTACTCAATCTATGGAAATATATATTTCATGAGAAACACTAGTGAGTACACTTATAGCTACATTCCTGAGAAATATCTATTATGGAGAATAGAAGTTGATTAGGCAGGAAGAACTTTGAATTGCCTAGAGAGTGATAAATAAAAAGTGTGTGTGTGTGTGTGTGTGTGTGTGTGCGTGTGTAAAGATCTGTGAGCCAAAAGATCTTTAATAATAAAAATCGATTTAAGAATTATCCAAAAGAAACTACAGCTTAGATAAGAAAGCCATAAGGAGGCTATGAGATGGTGAGTGTGGAGTAGAATAATAGGTAAAATGGTAAACTTTGTTATTTAATTTCATTAGGTTGGATGGAATACCTAGGGATTGTCACTCTAATTTTCTCATTTGAGTATCCAACCATGTATACTCATATGGAACACTCTGCGGAAACAAAATATTTGCTCAATAAAGAGCAATCCCAGCGCACAAGTTAAGGGCATGGTGGTTTGGGGAGAAATGTTTACCATGGGGCTACATCTAATTCATACTTGTGCAATTTTAGCAGGTCAGCTTTTCATTTTCCTTCTTTCCTCTCATTCATCTTATCAGTTCAGAGAAGCAGAAAAACAAATGAATGGATTCTGAAAAATAGAAGAGGAATTTTAAAGAACTGTCATGCTATGCATAAACTATTCCTGTGTCTCATTTCTTTAGACTCCACATATATACATAACTAAGTCAGGATTAAGTCTTAAAATTACTGTTAAGATATTTACCAATTCTGATTGATTTTTTAAAAATAATACTCCATGTATCTTAACATCAAAATATTTCTCTTCTATTTTTTTCTTCAACTTTTGTCGTCACTGCTTTGCCAGTGGCCAAGATATATGCCTAGAGTGTAAAGGGCACTGAAATTATTGTAATTAAATTCAATTACTTACAAGTCGTCATATTGTTGAAGCTGCTTTCTTTTATCAGAGGTTTTTTTTGTGTATTTTATCAAATTTATAATGCCACAAATTGTAAGACTGTTTCAAATTTTAAGAATCACTAAGAAATTATAAAATCTTCAATTTAAACCATTATCCAATGCTGTTTAAAATTCTCTTAGCATTTCTATTTTGTAATTATTAAATGGACATTTTTATAGCTATTTAGACGTAAGAATAATCATATATCACTTTTGTACATGCACAAAAATAAATTCTCAGCAAAATGATTTACTTAGCTATTTCTAAAACCTCTTTATATTCAAAATCCAAATCTTCTGACATAGATTATATGTTGTTCTCATCTTGCTCATGATATCCTCTGTTCCATCAGAAGCATTAGTGATGCAGCTTTTGCTAATGCCCTCTGTTTCCTTTGAGATAGTACTCTTTTCTATAAAATAAATATATTTGTAGTTATTCAAGGCTCTGAAAAATTCACTTTTCTATACACTAGGTCTTTTAGAAAGGTTTCATCAAGGAAATTTGCAAGCCAGAGTCACCTAGAGATGAGAGAATCTCTCTCCTCTTAATAGTTCTCCTACTATGGGGAGTACCAGGAATACTTTGTTCTAGTAGGCATATAAAGGGGGACTGTGATCTAATAAGGGGAAACTGCCCCATCCTGTTAATTCAAAACACTTCTCATAAGGCAATACTGACAAGCAACCTTGCTAGTGGGAATATAAACAGAACACATCAGGACTAGGTCTTCTGGATTTGGGTGTCAGGTCAAATTCTGTCTGGGAAGGCCAGTTGCTCATCATGTGAGGAATTTAGATTACTTGGGATGTTATTCTGAGTGTTTATTCATTTGATGGATGAAGGAATAAAGGAATATTACTCAGCCATAAAATAGAATGAAATCTTGCCATTTACGATGACATGGATATATCTAGGGAGTATTATGCTAGGTTAAATAAGTCAGACAGAGAAGGACAAACACTATCTAATTTCATCTATATGTACAATCTAAAAATCAAAATAAACAGCAAACAAAATAGAAATAAACTCATATACAAAGAAGATTTTGATGGTTGCCAGATGGGAGGGGGTTTGGGGACTGAGTGAAAAAGGGAAAGAAATATGAAGTACGAATTGGCATTTATAAAAACAGCCATGGGGACATAAAGTACAGCATAGTGAATAGAGTCAATAATATTGTGATAACTGTATGGTGTCAGATGCGTACTAGATTTATCAGAGTGATCATTTTGTTAGTTATATAAATGGCTCATCACTATGTTGCACACATGAAACTAAAATAATATTGCATAGCAACCATAATTGAAAAACAAATGAATGAATGAATGAATGAATGAATGAATAAATAAATAAATAAAAGAACTGCCAAGATTACATACAGTAATTGCTGGAGTCAGAACTCTAGTGTAGGTTCTTTCAGTCCAAAGTGCATGTCTATTTTGTGTTCTTCTATATATTTTACAGTTACCTCTATCTTATGCTTGAATTTTCTGTCACCATCCTTATATGGGAGGACTTTTCAGTCTTATGATTCTTGAACATTGTAAGTAAGCTTTGTAGCTCTTCTTTTCCCTTAAAACTCATATCTTTTACTCCTCCAGGCCCATCTTGGACAAGACAGTGTATGAAAACTTAAGATTTAGTTAGATTTAAAAAACATATTTTTAATCTGGTCCATAGTTTAATCATGGACAGAACAATTGTGTATACTGTTGTGCTATGTATAATATATCTGGGACATGAAGTTTCTCTATGGATTTTTCTTATTATGTTAATTTTTTTCCCTCTCAAGTGGTCCTTTGTAGCTCAAACATTATCCTAGATATTTATTCTCTT
>NW_011888937.1:2893137-2903635 GCF_000151845.1 Pteropus vampyrus
TATTAACATCTTTTGAAAGATTTAATCCTAGATATATTTTTTATGGTTAATTGGTATCAATTGAAATATTTTCTAACTCTTGTCTGTATATATATGAATAAAAATTCATTTTGTTTTTATACTTATGTCCCCAGTTATTATTGCCATACCCTCTTATTACTTCTAATGAATTGTCTTTAGATTATCATAGTTTTTCCTCTGTAGACAGTTAAATGACCATTAGGTCAATTAAATAAAACAAATATTTTTTCTACTGCTTAAGGTCACCAGTACAAAAAAAATAAAATACATGATACCAAATGTAAATGTATAATATTTTATTTTAAAGGAATGTTTTTACTGCCTTACCACTCTGGATAATTGCTTTTATTATTTTTTTGTTCTTTTCTATTTTTTGTTCTTTTCTTTTAAAACACACATTATCACATTAATGTTATCTTTTACTATACCTAATTTTCTATCACATAATTGGATCAACATCTACTTACTTATTTTATTGTTTTGAATTTTGAATTACTTTCTCTTTTCATTTATAGTTTACTTATTGAGGGGTTTTGTTTGATCTTTCATTTCTTTTTTATTTCTCTCTGACATTGCCCACTGACTGTTGTTTGTTTGTTTTACTTTATCCTTTTATTGTTTACCCTTAAATTGAAATGTCACTAAAAATCTAAACTTACCTGTTGTTTTTGCCTAACTTTCAAACAATTCACGGACTTTAGAACACTTAACATTACACATCCCTCTCATGAATCCATGAATCACATGTTATTATTATTATCTATTTACATTTAGTCTTTTTTGTTTTGTTTTGTTCTATATGGATACACACACATAGATGTGTAAAACTTTACACTTTTCTATACTGACTTTTCCTTCTTGTATTTCAGACATTTGTTTTGGAATTATTTATCTTCTTTCTGAATAAAGTTTTAGATTTTTCTTTTTCCACTGACTACCAATGGTAAATTCTCAATTCTTGTTTTAAATTATAATATATATAAATAAAAGTACGTAGTAATTTTATCTTAAAACATTGCAGTTATTTTCATATGTGTTCTGGCATCTATTTTTACCATTAAGATATCCTTTTAATGTTCATTTGCCAGTCACTTGCTTTTTTCCTCCTCCCTAGCTTTTTATAGATTTTCAATGCTGATATGAGGAGATAGGAATTTCTGTTTATTTTTCTTTGGTTTGATGATTTCCATTATTGCTGGTACACCCAAAGTAATTATTATTTTTTTAAATCGTCTCTCTGGTTTTTTTTTTTTTTTCAGTTTAAATGCCAATTTTTAGAGCATTTAATTCTACCCCATTTTAAATTTGTAATCTTCTTTTGTATTTATTTTGTAATTTGTATTACTGAGCAAGTTTACTTTTCAATTTGTTCTTTATTTTTCTCTGTTTAATTTCATTTGATTTGTTAAAAAATTAACATTTTTAAAAAAATTCACTGACAGCATTTTTTCTTTCTGGAAAATCTTTTAGTGACTTTATTTTTAATAGGTTTAGACATTTTTGACAGGATCTTGTTTTTGGAACACATATCCAGTTCCATAATTTACTCCCTTCAAATGTATTCAAAGTAATTGTTTAATATTTAAAAATTAGTAGATTTACATGATTTAAGTCTGAAGTTCAATTATTTATATCTCCAAAGCTTCAATTATAATAGAGGTTGTTTTGTGCATAAAAAACAAAATATAATATAGATATGCACTTTTTTTTTATGTTTGTGCTTGAGTAAGGTTAATTGGTGGGAATCTCAGGGAATCAGCTTTAAGGTTATTTTCTCTGCAAATAATTTATATTGTCTTATGCTGAAAGGCCAAAGACTACCAAGCTCAGCACACTTTAATTTATGGACTTGGAATTTTCCTAGTTGTTCAAGTGTTATAAATTTAAACACAAAATCCAAATGAGGAGATAGCTGTATTTTAAATTCCAGGGACTGATTTTAATACATTTTCCACTCAAACTGTAGACAAGAAGAAAGTTCCTTGGTTGCCTTACTTTGCCACTGTAGACTTTTTTCCTATCTTATTCTTTTATAGTAGGAATATTTTGAGATAGGTCTTTAAGTGAAATTTTCAGTTTCAGCTTTCCATTTTTGAAAAAACTGAGGGGTTATTTACATTTTTGGAGTGTTAGTTAAAAACAAAGTTTTTATTCCTGAGTATTCGCAAATGCCTTCAGATTTACCCTCTCAGTTTTTTGTTTCCCTCTTTTTGTTTGTTTGTTTATTATTTTCCACCTAGAAATACTATTTTCTCTTTTTGCTTAATTATCCATTTATAATGATTAAGAAAATATTTTCTAGCTCTTGTATATATTTGACACCCTTCCCTCACCAGATACTCTGTCTTTTTCCAGCAGTGGAAGTCTCATGATTTGGTCCCTGTTTGCTTTCTCTTCATCTTGTATTGTCCCTCTGATATCACAGAGTTCTTTTACTATAACTCCAGTTTTATTTCCCATTTGTGTCCACATCCTCATAGTGTTCTATATTTAGACCTCAGTTCACGTAAGGTACTTTGTCTTTGCCCTCTTCTTGAGATCAAAAATGAAATAACTGCATGTGGAAGAAAAGACGACTGGAAAGAAGGAAAGGAGGAAAGAAGGAAGGAAGGAAGGAGGGAAGGAGGGAAAGAGAATGAAAGAAGAAAAAAAGAGGGAGGAAAGAAAGGGATGAAAAAAAGGGAGAGAGAAATAAGAATGAATATATAGATTTCAGAAAACAAGGTATTGCATAATTAAATTTACTGAGAGAGTTAATCTTAAGTGTTCTCACTAAGAAAGAAATAATTAACGATGTGAAGTATATATTAATTAGCTTGCTTGTGACAATCATTTCACAGTTTACATGTATATCAAATTATCACATTGTACACCTTAAATGTGTCTAATTTTTATTTGTCAATTATACCTTGAAAGTGGAACAAAATAAAATTTTAAATTTTTCTAAAAAATTTCCCAAAACCAACAAAAAAATCATTCTATTGAGCTCCCCAAAGATGTACTATATTAATAATGCAGAGCTAAATTTGTTAAGAATCACTGCAGTAAGGAAAAATACCACCTTGACAGAGTAAGAGACAGTCAGTAGTGTTTAAGAAGTGGGGAGACAAAATTCATAGGATTTGAAGTCTAGACTGAGTGCTTCAAGGTAAATCTTCCAGGAAGAGGAACTACTGGGAACTGGATAAAAATCTTAACACAATTATTTAGAATTAGTGGGTTATAGCAATGTGAGGTTGTCGAAGTTAGTCTTGAAAATTAAACTGTTGCTTTGATGTAAACTATTTTCCAAGGTGATTGCTACATCAGATATTTGATCTGCATAAAATTTATGATCGAACAGTAAACTTATTTATTGGTTTACAGTTTTATCTTTCCCAGGAAATATTTCTCTGGACCAAATAAGTTCTCAAGTCTAATATGCCATGGTGATTAAGTAGGTCAATTGAATTTTTAGGATCTGATTTTCATTTTTCTTACATACGAGCTTGTTCTTAAGTGTAGTCATAGTATACTCCATTATAGGTGCTCATTCTAGATTATAATGGCATCATTTTGTTAATGGTTGTTTATTACTTCATTGAGTGCATCAGAGTTCAAATGTCTCACTCTTTTGGGATACTTAGAGTATTCAAATTTTTCTCTATTATAGAATAACTTCAATGGATACATCAATACAGCACTTTTTATGAGTATTTTTCTTTTTTGTTTCAACCATATTAAAAATTATACCTAATCTAATGTTTTCAATTGTTTCTCAGGTTTAATGAGGAAGATAATGTAATTTATTTGACAGTAGTAGTGGCATCTAATAATTAGGCACCAATTTAAATTCCACATCTTGTATGAAACAATCAAATGTTGTGACAGAACTTCTATATGCTACTTTAGAAAAGCAATCACGTTAGACACAATATTACTATCAACAGAGTTTTCATTCAAGTAGCACCAATACTAAGAAAACATACCAATACATGAAGCATAAAAAATGTATTTCTCTTTTAGGATTCCACTGAGAAAGTTGTATACAAATTCTTATAAAAAAGAAACAGCTAATATTAAGTTCACATGCCTTTTTTCCAGAAGTCATTCCTAGAATGACTCTTCAATGGAATGATACTCCTTTATAAGTGTTATAAAAATACTACAAGATAATATTTGCAATTTTTATATTTCAAATCATAACCAAAGTTATTATATACTAACACTGAGATATTTATTTTCAATAATCCATAAAAATTAATTGATCAAGTTGCTTAGAATTTGGAACATTCCTGAAAATGCATGAGGAAACTGATAGAGTATAAATTGTGGAGGGTAAGACCAGTTAGTAAGGGCTTGGGAGCACAGCTCTGATAAAGAAAATGGTGCCAAAGAGAAAAAATGAGTTTTGACCTACAGGACAGAGGTGGAGTGGAAGAAGAACTTGGGAAAACTATTTCCATATTGACCAATTCTGGCATCATTTTTGAGGGAGAGTTAACTGAATAGCTCTGTTTGTCAATTGTCTTGTCTGTAATGCATGGTGACTATTGTTTTCCATTGGCAAGTATGTAGAAGACCATTTTAGGAAGATATTTGCCATAGATTTAGGGCTTCGAGGTAAATCACCCAAGGTGGAAAAGGAAGGAGTGGGTAAAAATAGTCAAAGGAGTAAACGAGGAATAAAACATTGTCAGCATTCAAATACTGCTTCAAATTCTTCAAGATTAAAAATTTATTTTTAACTCCTGAATAATGAATAACTACATTTGGAAATAATTATTCATAAGATATGTATTCTTCTACATTGCTAGAAAATTTTAGTACCGGAGTTCATTGGTATAACATGTTGCTTGGTGACCTCAAACTTCCACATTATGTCTCCTGTATGCCAAGGAATGCAGCTCAAAATGAAACAATGAACAAAAGTATTCCTATTTCTGTCTGCTTCAAGACTTTCTTAAAATTTATCTCAAGATTAATAATTATCTCAAATCCTCTACCTGCACACTCTTTTCATAGACTTTCACATATATTCTAAGAACTTTCATTTTTTTTTAGCTCTGTATACAATGTGAAAAATAAAACATTAAGGTGTCAAGTAAATTTAAAAAATCCAATATGTATTTATAGTAGAATTTCTTTGAAGGTATAATAACCAATCCTGGGTAGATATTTCTGCATATCTTAAAGGTACAGCATAATGCCCATGTGGCAGGGAATGATACTCTGTAAAAATTGCTTTTGTTGTTTGCCTTGATAGTGAAGACTCTATCTCTCTTAGTTACTCTTGCAACCATCCACAGCAGCTTTCACAATGTCTGAAACTTATAAACAAAGTAATAAATAATTTGTCATGTAAAATAATAAAAATAAAAATAATTTTTCATGGAACCCTCTTTTTTCTCCTTCCATTTTATTTTAAATTTCAGCAAAGATTAACCAATATTGTGTTAAAAGACCAGAAATAAAAAAACTATAATTTACAATTTAGTATTTCTCTTATAAGATTATTTTTCTTGTTTTTATTCAAAGTTTTAGATCACACCCTTTCTGACAATCTCATTCTGAAATTAATAACCTTTCCTTATTTATAAACTCTCATGTCCATTTTGTCTTTTTAAATACCATTTTGGACATCTTCCCATGTGATTATATCTTTCTCGAGTGCTCCTGTCAGTTTCATTGTGCATTTGTCAAACTCAACATTCGTACACAGAGTCATATCACATATATGGAGGATGGTTATTTATTCAAAGACCTATTACATAGTACTATTTTTTTTTACAACTCTACTCTATTTACTTTATCTATCTATCTATCTATCTATCTATCTATCTATCTATCTATCTATCTATCTATCTATCTTTCTATCTATGTATCTATCATCTAGCTGAATCTACAGCTTTTACCATAGAGCTGTACACTCTTCAGAGCAGTTTTTGGCTCATGGCCCTCTGTGGTCCCTGGAAGAAGAAAATGATCTTCCCTCCCCACAATCTAGGACTACAGGAGTCCCCATTTTGTAAAAAAAAATGATAAGCTCATGATTAAAAATCATCTAGCACACTCAAGAGGTTGAGAGACAGGGAGAGGGGAGAGGAGAGGAGAGAGGCAGAGATCGAGAGATAGAGATAAACGAGAGAGAGTGGAGGAAAGAGAAGGAGGAGAAGAAGAAACACTCAATAGGTTTGGATACTCAAAGTGAGATAAATAATTTAGAGAAGAATATTTCTGAAATATTTCACTAAATGAGCATGAAATTAGGAAAACACAAAAATAATAGACTATCAGGAATGAACAGGCAAATTTGATGCATAGAATGAAACCCAACATTACTAGTAACTTTAAATTAGATAAAGTCTATATAACTGATGACATGATCTCTTTGATTAGTTTGAGGGAGAAATACAATCAACTTTCCTATTACTATTTCTCTCTCTCTTTAATCGGAGTAATTTGTCCAAGTCCCTGTGCATGCTTATATAAGAAGAGAGTTCTTAAGATGGCCTTCAATCCTTCCATCATCCCCTGTCCCAGATTGTTCCAGTACTTCCAGCTCTTCTGCATTTCTCAGTGTGGGTAGTATGCCCCAGGTGGTACAGGGGAAAAAATGTTTGTCAGTGTTTAGCTGTTTCAATTTATCATTGTTTAGCTACAACCACATATATTTAATCTGTTGTTGGAAATTTTCTGTTCAGTGTATTCTTCTCTTAATATAAGCCCATATCATAATAAATTATTACCACCAGCACACGATATTCAAAATAAGTCATTTTCCAAATTTCTGAACCATAAGATTTACAATTTCTTCATGATGAATTTTACTTTGAGGTGAAACCTTCACCACAAACTCAATTTCAATGGTAACTATCTCAACCCATCAAATAGTTACTAAATATGTTATTTATCCCAAAAGTCATTCACCTGTATGAAAATTTATCTAATAATCTTTCAGATATCAGTATATAACAAAGTGTTGTAGAGGCCATGATAAGTCAAATGATGCTCTTACCCTGAAGGATTGGGTCCCACCTCATATGTTAATTGCTTTAGAAGGTAAATTTAGTCTTAAGAAGCAGGAAACTATTATATCTTAGGTTTAATATTAGGCTTCCATTACTATTCATCCTACTACATCTTTAACACATATAAAAAATGCAAGTACTCATAAATAATCTGAACACCAATTTGTGTATATGATTTAGATGCACTAAACATCCACATTTTCCTTGAGCTTAACATGACATTTTCTTAACTTCTCTGTAAGTTATTGACATTATTTATTCCTTTAAGAAAACAATGCATAATACCAATGAAAGAGATTTTTATTAATCTTTGTTACAGACTAAACTTTTTATTTAATTTCTCTCTTGTAGAAAAAATAAATGTAGTTACTTCCAAGGCTGGATTTTTTTTTTCCTCACAGATACTCATTGCTCTTCCTTTAGAAGCACAAACCCCGTTTTCTTCTGGAACAAAATACCTGCCATTGTGTATTGATTGCTTTATGGATTGAAAAATTTGAATGTGCAACTGCATTTCTTCCTACTGGGAAACACTGAAATGTACTAGCATTACATTTTGGTGAGAGGAAGATGAAGGAGCTAGGATAGAATGGGAAGAAAGATAAATGAGATCAATTTTACAGAAGTAGGCATTTTTTTCCCTTCAATACCTGAAGCTTGCTATCATATTAATTCTCTCTCAAACACATATATGCACATATGTGCGCACACACACACACACAAACACACACACAATTGAACCTTAATCTTTGACAATGCAAGGGATTCCATGAGTATAAATATAAAAATGATTCATGTATTAGCTGATTCAAAATAAACTGCTTCCAGATGACTTGGTAAAAATGTCTGATTGACAAGTGAAAAAAATAATTAAGTAAAATGTGTAAACAGGTATAGAGAGTTAAGAAGGTTAGAAATGGCACTAAAAATTGTCAAGCTTCTCTTAATTACCCATTTGGAGTTAATAGTCTATTTTTATTATAATCTTGATTCAACATTATTTAGGCTTATTACTGTGCCCCACCGATATATATATTTTTTTATTTTAAAATTTGTAAAAGGAATAAAAGAATCAATTGCTTATTCCAGGCCTTATAATAGTATGTTTTAAACAGAGCTAATAGTTTGGGAAAAATTTTTAAATTTCTTAGAAGGAAATGAATAAATTATATCATCAACCACGGATAATTTTGTTGTTTATATTGGTCAAGGTTTCATTCATATTTTACACTAAATCAGCGAATGCCATGGATCTTAAATTGTTAACTCTTATCCATACAACATGGTTTGTATGGATTATATGTTAACACATACAATTTTGTACAATAGTGATACCAAAAGCCTGTTATCCTTATTTACATTTCAGTGTTGTTTATTTAATCAAATGACCTTTCCAATAATATATTCATGTCTATATGGAGGTTTAAATAGTTAATTATTTCTTATATAAATATAAATATCTTATGTTTTAATTTACTTTTATCAAAATAAGCACGGAGAGAAAATAATTAAATGTACTAAGAATTATAAGAAAAATACATGTTATCTAATGAATGTAGAAACAATTCATCCTAGAGAAACTTCAAAATTGCTAAGAGAAAAATCTAAAAAGATGAGATCATATCTTCGGTTTCTACTGAAAATCCCTTTCCTTGTTACGAAAGGAACATCAAATTTCATTTAAGGAGAATTGTTATTTTTCTGAGGTACTGTCTTGGCTCTCCATATAAGTGTAGATTCTTAATAAGCACTGCTCTCTCTAGCTATTCTCAGCTGGAGTCTAAAAACTCTCATCCATCACAATGATCCTTCATAGTACATCAGCCAACCCCAAAAGTCCAGAAAGGTATATTTAGCTTTATTTCCATCAGTGAGCGGGACAGAAGTAAAAATAAGTCTTGATTTCCAAAATCTACCATCTTTTCTTCGTAAAGCTTTATTTATTTTTGTATCAGTAATTTCATTTATTGAATTCAGATAACAAATAAATTACCTGAAAATAAAATTAAAGCTCTCTCAATCCCTGTCAATATAAATCTTAAAATAAACTGAATTTTATTCAAAATACTACTCAATACAAGGATGTTTTAAAAAGATAATTTGAAATGTGATAGCATGCATTTTGAATGTTGTTGAATATTTTTATAATATTAAGAGAAAAATGTAAATATTAAGTTGACAATTTTCTTTCTCTTAAAATCTATCTTGGAATAGCTAATCTATCAGTATCTTGCTTGTGATTCCACTGAATATACAAATTGATTTGGAGAAATCTTTTTAATATTGGGTTTCCATTCCATAAATATGATTTATCATATTGCCAATAACTTCAATTATGGAAAATAAGCACAGAGGAAAAATAATTAAATGGACTAAGAATCATAAGAAAAAAACATGTGTTATCTAATCTAAAAAATATTGAGAGAAATTAAAAAAGCCAAAATTAATAAAAGAAATTCTGGAGAAGGAGATATACTCTGAAGTCAATATCTATTATATAATTAAGAAAGATGTGTATACATGAGAGATAAATAGAACAATAGAATATGATGGAATTCAAAAATATAGAGTTTATTTATGAAAAAGATGGCACTGCAGAGTAATGGTGTAAAAATGGTCTTTTGGAAAAATATTTTTTCTAGCCCCCAAAGTAAAATAATAAAATAAAAAAACAGAAAAGGGGAAGACTGGTAAGACAGAAAACTCTTAAAGAGTAAATGTTCTATTCCAACTGAACCTCAGAAAAAAAAAACTGTGATCGCACCCCACTTAATGCTAGCAAAGGGTGAGTGGAGGATGTAGACTTCTGCCTTTACCAGGTGGTAGTGAAGCAAGCCAGTTTTCTCACCAGGGTAGTGTCAGAGTTGACTACATAGGGAGCTGGGACTTCCCTTCTCAATGGTGGTAAAAAGGTCTCCTTTCCATACTGGCAGTGGAGACCAGATGGGGAGCTTGGGTTTTCACCTTCACCTGAGGGAAATGAGGCAACTGGCCACTTGCTGGGGTTTTTTGAGGAGGTCTAATGGAAAGTCCGGATTTTTACCATTGTTCAGTCTTAATGAGGCTGCTTTGGTGATAAAATAGTTCTGTATTTCGATTATGCTGGTGGTTACACACATTTAGGGGTATAATAAAATGATATAGTACTATATACTATAGTACTATATATACACACATTATACCTGATATAGTACTATATACTATAGTACTATATATACACACATTATACCTGTGTCAAATTCTCATTTTTGATATTGTACTATAATTATGTCAGATGCAACCATTGGAGGAAATTGAGTGAAGGCAGATAGAACTTATATATATATATTGCCTTTTCATCTTCCTGTAGATGTATCATTATTTTAAAGCAAAAAATTTGAAATAAAGAAATAGCAGAAATTGTTAAGAACATTTTTAAAAGGGAAACATTCAGAATACATATATATTTTCAAAAAGCAAAACCCCAC
>NW_011888937.1:2908525-2911136 GCF_000151845.1 Pteropus vampyrus
AAAATTAAGATAATTACATTTGCAATAGCATTCAAAAATATAAAATACTTAGAAATAAATCAAACTGAGGAGGTAGAAGTCCTGTACACTGAAAATTACAAAACTTCGCTGAAAGAAATCAGAAATGACACAAATAAATGGAAAGACATCCTGCATTTATGGTTTGGAAAAGTTATCATTAAGATATCAGTACAAGAAAAATAAATTTATAGATTTGGTGCAATGCCTACCAAAATACTAATAACAGTTTTTGCAGAAAAAGAAAAATCTATCCCAATATTTATATAGAATCTCAAGATATCTCAAATAGACAACACTGTTTTGAAAAGTAAGAACAAATTTAGAGGTCTTACACTTCTTGGTTTAACAACATTACAAATCTAAAGTAAGCAAAACAGTGCAGTTTTATGACATAAAGTATGCCATAAAAACCACTATATAGACAAATAAAATAAACCAGAAAGCTCAGCAATAAATCATCACATATATGTTAAAAATATTTTTGACAACATTGTCTAGAACTTTCAATGGAGAAAGGACAGTCTTTTGAACAAATGTTACTGGAAAAGCTGAATATCCATATGTATAAGAATTCAGTTGGACCTTTAATTTATGTCATATATACAAAATAACTCAAAATGAACCAAAGGACTAAACATAAAAACTAAAAATATAAAACTTTTAGAAGAAAACATGGGGAAAAACTTCACAACGTTGGATTTGTTTATAATTTCTTGGATACAACACCCATAGGGCAAGGAACAAAAACAATAGTAGAATAATTGTACTACACCAAACCTAGAAACTTGTGTGCACCAAAGGACACAATTAAGAGAGTAATAAGATAATTCACAGAATGGTGCAGCTATTGTGAAAAACATCTTCTTTTCTCAAATTAAAAAAAAAATAGAATTACCATATGATGCAGCAATTCCACTTCTGGGTATAAATCCAGAAAAATTTGAAAGTGGTGTCTCAAAGTGATATCTGTACACGTATGTTTATAGCAACATTATTCACCTTAGCCAAAAGGTGGAAACGAACCAAGTGTCTATGAAAAAAAAAAAGGGGAAAAAAAATGTAGTATATACATACAATAGATTATAAAGCCTTGAAAATAAAAGAAATTCTGACATGTGCTGCAACGTGAATGAACTGGGGAGACATTATGCTAAGTCAAATAAGTCTGTCACAGAAAAAAAAAAAAACATTACTTTATGATTGCACTTATATGTGGTAACTAGAGTAGTAAAGTTAATAGATTCAGAAAGTAGAACGGTGGTTGCCAGGAGTTAAGAGGAAAGAAGAATGGGGAACTCTTGTTTAACGGAAACATAATTAAGTTTTGCAAGATGAAAAGAGTTCTGGACATGGATGTTGATGGTTGCATAACAATGCGTCTATACCTAATATTCAAGAACTCTACATTTAAAAGTGGTTAAGAATGTAAATGTTAGGTTAGATATATTTTTAAAAGGCTATAGAATCTATATTTTCTTTAAAAAAACAGTCATATAAAGAACTCACACAACTCAACAACAAAAAACTAAACAAGCCAATTAAAAAATGAACAGAAGAGCTAAAAAGATATTTCTCCAAAGAGGAAATACAGATGACTAAGAGACATATGCAAAGTTGCTCCAAGTCACTAACCATCAGAGAAATGCAAATTAAAACCACAATGAGTTATCACCTCACACCTGTCAGAATGGCTAGCATTAATAAAGCAAAGAACAAGTGTTGGCGAGGATGCGGAGAAAATGTAACCCTCATACACTGTGTGTGAAATTGCAAATTGGTATAGCCACTATGGAAAACAATTTGGAGGGTCCTCAAAAAAATTAAAAATGGATATACCATTTTGACCCAGCAATTGCACTTCTAGATATTTATCCAAAGAAAACCAAAACAACAATTCATAAAGATATATTCACCCTTATGCTCATGGCAGCACAATTTACAATAACCAAGATATGGAAGCAACCTAAATGCCCATCAACAGACGACTGGATAAAGAAGTTATGATTCACATATACAATGCAATATTACTCACCCTTTAAAAAAATGAAATTCTACCATTTGCAATGACACGGATAGACTAAGAGGTTATTATGCTGAGTGAAATAAGTCAGAGAAAGATAAATACCATATGATTTCATTTATATGCAGAATCTAAGGAACAAAAGAACAAACTAATCAAAAACAGATTCATAAATACAGATGACAATTTGGTGCCATCCAGAGGGGAGGGGAATTGGGAAGTTGGGAGAAAGGGGTGAAGGGGTAAAGAAGTACAAATTAGTAGTTGATAAATAGTCATGGGGCTGGAGAGCACAGCTTAGAGAATGCAGTTAGCAGCAATGTAATGGCTAGATGTAGAGCCAGAGTTGGTCTCAGTTCTTGCACTTTGCTATTCTCAGTGTTTTTGCTCACTCTAGTTCCTGAAGCCTGGGTACATATAATTGTGATTTATATACTATATAGTTTTACTTGAATTATATGTACATATATATAATTTGATAGGTGTTATACTAGACATTGTAAGTTACAGTGTACACTTTAAATTGTATGTATGCTTTATATACCATATATAAGCTATATTTAGACACTG
>NW_011888937.1:2911186-2913092 GCF_000151845.1 Pteropus vampyrus
GGAAGCAATATAAATATTTTCAACTTTCTTCACATTCAAGGTTTTCTAGGAAACAAACAAACAAACAAACAAACAAAAAAACTAATAGCCACTGGAATAAAGATCAGGCCTTGAAAGTGAAATGATGACTAAAAAGCATGCAATCTTAAGATCATGCTAGATCTCAAAGGATAGGTCTCCCTAGATATATGTACCTATATTTCGACAGGTGATGAAACCCAAAGCTGTACATTTATCCTCCAATGATTGCAAGACATTAGATACCAAATATTTTCTTTCATTCTCTACAGAGAGAATGGGGCTGGTGTCCAGATTCTATATGTGCTTTCAGATTCATATTTTTGTATCCCTTTTCTGTGATGAAAGAAACTCCTGCTCCACAGGAAGAATGGTGTCTGCCCTTATCTCATTGCCCTCATGTAAAAAAATATGAGAAATGGGAAATGATGCATTTATTATTAGAAGAAATAATAACTTTGCCTCTAATCCAGAAATCTCATATTCTCTTTCATAACAAAATATATACACATAGATGTGAAAAGCTTATTATTTCCTCACAGAAGACTTTCTTATTTAAAGTAGATCAAGAAAAGAACAACCTTATATTCTTTATTTAACCTACTTATTTGTTTTCTTTAATGCATTTATTAAAAAGTATTTATTTTCTTTATTTACTACAGTACTCAAAAACTATTGGTGTTTTAGGTATTTAATCCCTTCAAATAGTTTTCCAATCTACAATATTTACACATAAGTGAGTACTCCTGGTTGATATTAGTCTCAATTCTAATATTTTTCAGGTGACCAAGAAGTATTCAGTGGATGTTTTGAATCTGCCCATAATATTTTTCATGTAATCTCAGCTAAGGAACAATTTATGATAATTTTGTGTGGGTATCACCACAAAGTAATTTTCATATCTTTGCCAGACATCAAATATGGCATCTTTTGGCAATTACACTTCTAATGGGTTTGATAGAGTTGACTACCATTTATAAAATAAAAAAAAAAAGAAAAACATTTTTTATATGACAGGCAAAATAGAAGAAAATGGCTTTTATGTAACTTTCCATAGAAAAATTGGTGATAGAGAAGCAATAGTATGACACAGTTACTTCATTTCAAATAAATAAATAAATAAATCTTCCTTTCATACAAACATAATTAGGAAGAATATCAATACAAATTGGGTCAAATAATTTGTGATGATGTAATTATTAGTGACACTTTAGAGCTGAACTTAAGAGATAGCCAGTGAATTTCAGGTTTTATATCAACTGCTCATTATCTCTATAGTCAAAATGGACATTGAATCCTGCTTGCTAACATTCTGACAGCTGAATTTTAGTATATGGAAAATACATTTCTACCACAAACTGTGAATGTAAACCTAAATTGCTGCTTTTATTGCACTTCTTGGAAAATGTTTATTTTGATGCCATGAAGTTGATAAGAACACCATGTCATTAAAGCACCTTCAAATGGTTGAGAAAATTCTAGTCATATAATTATTCCAATATCAAGAAATGTGTTCACTGACTTATTTTCAAAAGATATCAAAGTTTTGTGGCAATTATAAATTCCTGTCAAATTGTACTTATTTCAAAATATAATCATGTCATTATAACCTCCTTCTCCTTTCATTATGGTTATATACACATCAAGAATTCTTTATCTAGAATAAAATAATTTGGAAAACATCGGGAAATTAAACTAACCTTCATCTAAACTAATTTGTACTTAATGACAATTATAAACTTTAGGAATATTAGACTTATTATATCTTCAGAATGTTATTTGTTTCAAATAGTTTTTCACTTCCTTACTCTCGCTCTTCTCTATTTGGTACCCCTATGATGTGAACATTTTTATGCTTGGTGTTGTTCCATAGATTTCTTAAGCCAGC
>NW_011888937.1:2920617-2935420 GCF_000151845.1 Pteropus vampyrus
TTATTAAATTCTAACTCTTCTGAGGGTTTTTAGTGTTTTCATTATGTCCCTTTCCAACCTTTTCAACATTATTTCTCATTGATTATAGCAGTGGCTCTCTTGTTCCTCACGTACAGCGTCATCATGAATTCTCATGTTGGTCTCAGTACCTAGAGGCTCCTTTATTTGCTCTCCAACTTTTTTCAACTGAATGTTTGTTTCTTCTTCTCTTAATGCTCTTATTTTACTATGTAATCAATCTATGATAACTTCATTTGTTATCCACATATTATCTTTGAAAGATAAAAAAAAGTATCAGAAACACATTTCTTCTTTACTCTAGAAAGACATAGTCTGGAGCTAATCCCATAATCAGAAAATCGTTCTGTACATTTGTACATATCAAAGATTGTTGTAACGTGTTTTTTTTTTTTTCTATCAAAGTTTAAGGAGAATTTATTTTCTGGAAGACATCATAGTAGGCACAAAGATATAAAGACCAGGGAGAAATGAGACTTTTTAAAAAGAAATTGTTCCTAGAGTCTATTTATTGTGTTAGGAGAGACTAAATTATATTGTTGGCTAATCAATCACTCTCATTCCTCAGAGAGGCTAGTAATAAACTGGCCAGTCTCCCCGCTGATATTAGCTCTGAAATGCAAAATACCCAGTACAACTGACCTCTTCAATCAGTATATTACCTTGCCAGTGAAGCAATATGCTCAGCTATTGAATATAGGCCTTCTAATTTAAATTTCTGCAATAATGTTTGAGTGACTCTGCTGCAATTCAGCTTCCTGCTTAATTTGCGAAAAAGCCAGGGAATGGGAGATGCTCTCTTGGATCATTCTACTTAAAGACGAATGAGGGTTCAGGATACCATGAGCATTTTGCTGATTTTCTACTTGTAAATTTCACCTGTGGCCCTGCCTTATTTATTTACTATGCTATTGTGGTGTTTGTATCAACTCATTGTGTGTGCTACATGTGTTTCAATTTTGCATATCAAATTTCAGTATTTGAGCAATTAATCATTCACACATATATTTTCAAATCTGTTATATTATATTTAATTTATACATTAATTTATGCCAGATGACTAATCCAGTTCCATCCTGGCTTTTTGAGTTAGCACATTACCTCCCTTGTACTCTGTATTACCTGAAAAATGAAGGACACAATAAAATGGGATTTATTTTGAAAAACTGTATTATGGTTTACTTTATTTAATTATCACTCTCATGACTGTCTTTGTTATCCAAAAACAATGTTTCTTTTAAAGCAATGTAAGCGAGATATTACATCAAATTTTCTTAACATTTTCAAGAGACTTTACACAATAATGCTATTAGCAGATGATCTCCAGAATTAGTTGTAAATATGCAATTCTAATTCTTCAATGATAAATGCTAAAATAAAGTATCTGTGCAAAATGCCTCTTTTGGATTTGTGTTAAAAAAAAGGCTTTTCCTAAAATTCATTTAAATTTCTAAGGAAATTATTCTCTTTATAAAACTCACTGTAATATATATTTCATGAAATGAAAGCATTTTAAAATCAAGCTGAAAAGACACATACCAAATTTCTGCAGACATTATTTTATAAGCTATAAACCTTGTAATATCAGAGATGATATGACAACTGACCTTTATTTATAATACCAGATATGTGACACTGTAAAGATATCCATACTCATTTTCTTCTACTGGAGCCACTAGAAAAGAACTTGTTTTGAATATTTACTAAGAAAGAGGCTTAACTATGTAATACATCTGATAACAAAGCATGTAGTTATGACTTATACATTCATCTGCATCACCCACTAGCTGCAGGGAAGAAGTGATGCCAAAGTTCCTTGGTAACATAAAACCTATCACTATCTTCAGATGACATATGTGTTTCCTTTAACATAAACCCCCAAAATTGGAAGCGTATTTTACTTAAATTGAGATAAGATAATCACATGCCAAACTTAGTATGTCTTTGAATCCCACAAAATTTCCCTCTCTTGCATGAAGAATAATATTGTGGCATATATACCTGGATGTTCATTGTTCCCTTAAGACAAGATATGCAATGTTATAAGCTCATCCTTGCACACAGATGGAGCATATCCAAAATAGAACTTGATGTCTTCTCCAGTTGTTAAAAAACAAAACAAAAACATTACTCTTTCTTTTCTAATGCTTATCTCACCTAGTAAGTATCTAATAACCTGAGAAAAAAATCTATACATAGCCCCAAAATCTCTTTTCTTTCTCTATTTACCAATTCCAACTTTTATATTATTCTTATCACACTTTTTACTGATTCTCAGCAGGACTCCATTATCTATGACAAGCACTATTACAAAATTACTCGTTCATTCTTTTCTCTTAACTAGTTCTAATGCAATCCACATCAACACTTCTGCCAAAATCTGATCAAGTTAGTCACATTACAGATCCTATTGTATTCCTCCTGTGTATAGAACATAAATCACTGCTGTATTCTCAACAAAAAAGAGTGTGCCTGGCATAGAAAATGACAGAAAAGAGAAATTATTTGAACTGAAACAATTTTGTCTTTATAATTGAAGCAATAAAGAGATCTCCATTCATTCTTATTTGTTCATTCATTCATTTATTCATATAATAACAGTCTATTGAGCTCCTACATGGCACCAATCACTATTCTGAGTGGTGTGACGGACAATTGGACAAGGAAGTTGTAGTCATTATGACATGCAGAGAAAGGAAAATGAGATTTCAAGAAGACAGAAATTAAGTGTTTTGGTAACTCATGTTGAGAAGGAGGAAAGGTACTCAAAAAAGAGAGGAGTACAAATCAGTGATAGTCTCATGGATGACGTGGCATTTAAGTTAGATCCTTAAGTAGGAGAGGTTTTTAGCAATTTTCAGTTAGATTCTGAAGATAGTTTGAGTCCCAGTCTCCATATCTACGATTGTGCTCTTCTCTTGCCCTTCTAACTGTGTCCCTCTATTCCTTTCCTATCATTTAGAATATCTTTATCTCTGTAAGTAACATAAATTTTAACTAAAACTATTGAGTTATATTAGCTTACGTATAAGGAGTGTGGATGCAAGGCGTGTTGAGATTTAGAACACTGACACTAACATCTCCAGGAACTCAAGTGCTTCTCATATTCTTTATCCTCATGTTTCAGCAATTCCTTCCCTCAGGGGAGCAGGTCAAGTGTAGAAGTTTCAGCTTCATTTAAATATAACCATATTCAATGAAGAAGAAAGGGAGCATTCCTTTTAAATATCCTTTTACTATGGAGAAAATATTTTACAGGAGCCCCTGAAGAGCTTTCCTCAGTTCTCATTGGCCCATAAGCCACTGTCCTAGCCAAAAGAGAGGAGAGTTGAAAAGAAAAGATTAGGAATTTTTGATACTTATGCTAGAAGATAGGGTCTTTCAGTGAAAAATAAAATAAAATAAAATAACATAAATAAAATAAAGTTGACTTTTTGTCGGTAACCAACTTCTTACTCTCCAACTCCCTTCCTCAGCCTTCTCTTCACATTTAGTCTTCACACTGTCATCCTTCCTCTGAAATCTTTTAACAAACATTGTCTGTTCTAGGCGTTTGATAGTGAGACAATGAACCATATTGTTAGTTACTGTTTGTGAATGTCTGTATTAATTTCTTATGGCTGCTATAACAAAATACCATAAACTGGGTGGCTTAAACAACAGAAATGTATCGTCTCACAGTTCGGGAGGCTGGAAGTATGAGATCAAGTTGCTGACAGGGCCGTGCACTCTGAAGGTGTGAGGAGGATCTGTCCCAAGCTTTTCTCCTAGTTTCTAATTGTTCCTTGATGTGTAGTATCATAATTTCTATCTTCAAATGGTATTTCTTCTGTGTATATTTCCCTCTGTCCAAATTTCCCCTTTTTATAAGGACACAGTCATATTAGATTAGAGTCTATTCTAATGACCTTATCTTAACTCGAACATGCACAAAAATCTTATTTTTAAATAATATCATATTCACATATACTTGTGTTAGCACTTCAGTATCTTTTGAAGAGGGGACACATTTCAAACCATTAAAAATTTCTAACTGTACAGCTGAGAAAGTAAACAATTTCAGGGCAAGAAATTTTTTCATACATGTGTATCAGAATGCTTTAAACATAATAATTACTTAATATATATTCTAATTAATATGATTCAAGTCTTTCTCTTCTTACTCAGTGTTACCCCAAAAAAGGTCCAGCAAACACTAGTGTGGTAGCAGATTTTAGTCTATCTTCTATAGAGAGAGAGAAAAAAATTCCACAGTCAGAGAAGATTTGGTGATAAAATTGTAGTACAATAGATTAAAAACTGTTATATAAGTTATGTCCCCTTTGGGAAATTTCAAAAATTTCAAAAGTTTAACATGACATATAAGGCAAATCTGTCAAAGGGAAACGTGTTGTTTGGCTTTTCCCAAACATACGAACCATTTTTATTTTCCCTACACAGAAAACTTATTACTGTCTTGATACAATATCACGCTATCAACACTACTTGGGAAATCTGCTCTCAGTTCAGTAGAAGTTGGCTCATACATCAAAGCTAAAGAAACAAATAGAACTAATCTTTATTAGCTCCCAGTTTACATATTAAATCACGTGTGTAAATCATTTTAATAGGTATGTCTTTGTTTTTGTGACATTCTAAATCTTTTTTATAAATCACAAAGACTTAGGTATTTTGCAGCCATAATACAAAAAGCATCTAAAGGGAGTGTGAAGTTTTGTAAAAAGATACAGATTTAGCTGATATTATTATTATTTTTTAATTCTGTTTAGAAAACTTAAAAAATATATCTATAGATATTATTAAAGATTGGATCAATTATGCCTCTACCTTTCACAATACTTATTACTTTGTCATATTATTTGTTCAACTGATAGTTTTCAGGTTTGGTCACATTTAACTGTGATCCTACAAGAATATGCTAAAAGGTATTCTGCAGAGAGGACCCTGAGATGAAACCATCAGGAACAAGAGACAAAGAAGGAAATATTAAAGGCCAAAAGTTTGCACTGAGGAAACTAATATAAATGTTACCCAGATCAGATAGCCCTAACACTTGCACAGATAGTTCTAATGCAATCCACATCAACACTTCTGCCAAAATCTGATCAAGTTAGTCACATTACAGATCCTATTGTATTCCTCCTGTGTATAGAACATAAATCACTGCTGTATTCTCAACAAAAAAGAGTGTGCCTGGCATAGAAAATGACAGAAAAGAGAAATTATTTGAACTGAAACAATTTTGTCTTTATAATTGAAGCAATAAAGAGATCTCCATTCATTCTTATTTGTTCATTCATTCATTTATTCATATAATAACAGTCTATTGAGCTCCTACATGGCACTAATCACTATTCTGAGTGGTGTGACGGACAATTGGACAAGGAAGTTGTAGTCATTATGACATGCAGAGAAAGGAAAATGAGATTTCAAGAAGACAGAAATTAAGTGTTTTGGTAACTCATGTTGAGAAGGAGGAAAGGTACTCAAAAAAGAGAGGAGTACAAATCAGTGATAGTCTCATGGATGACGTGGCATTTAAGTTAGATCCTTAAGTAGGAGAGGTTTTTAGCAATTTTCAGTTAGATTCTGAAGATAGTTTGAGTCCCAGTCTCCATATCTACGATTGTGCTCTTCTCTTGCCCTTCTAACTGTGTCCCTCTATTCCTTTCCTATCATTTAGAATATCTTTATCTCTGTAAGTAACATAAATTTTAACTAAAACTATTGAGTTATATTAGCTTACGTATAAGGAGTGTGGATGCAAGGCGTGTTGAGATTTAGAACACTGACACTAACATCTCCAGGAACTCAAGTGCTTCTCATATTCTTTATCCTCATGTTTCAGCAATTCCTTCCCTCAGGGGAGCAGGTCAAGTGTAGAAGTTTCAGCTTCATTTAAATATAACCATATTCAATGAAGAAGAAAGGGAGCATTCCTTTTAAATATCCTTTTACTATGGAGAAAATATTTTACAGGAGCCCCTGAAGAGCTTTCCTCAGTTCTCATTGGCCCATAAGCCACTGTCCTAGCCAAAAGAGAGGAGAGTTGAAAAGAAAAGATTAGGAATTTTTGATACTTATGCTAGAAGATAGGGTCTTTCAGTGAAAAATAAAATAAAATAAAATAACATAAATAAAATAAAGTTGACTTTTTGTCGGTAACCAACTTCTTACTCTCCAACTCCCTTCCTCAGCCTTCTCTTCACATTTAGTCTTCACACTGTCATCCTTCCTCTGAAATCTTTTAACAAACATTGTCTGTTCTAGGCGTTTGATAGTGAGACAATGAACCATATTGTTAGTTACTGTTTGTGAATGTCTGTATTAATTTCTTATGGCTGCTATAACAAAATACCGTAAAGTGGGTGGCTTAAACAACAGAAATGTATCGTCTCACAGTTCGGGAGGCTGGAAGTATGAGATCAAGTTGCTGACAGGGCCGTGCACTCTGAAGGTGTGAGGAGGATCTGTCCCAAGCTTTTCTCCTAGTTTCTAATTGTTCCTTGATGTGTAGTATCATAATTTCTATCTTCAAATGGTATTTCTTCTGTGTATATTTCCCTCTGTCCAAATTTCCCCTTTTTATAAGGACACAGTCATATTAGATTAGAGTCTATTCTAATGACCTTATCTTAACTCGAACATGCACAAAAATCTTATTTTTAAATAATATCATATTCACATATACTTGTGTTAGCACTTCAGTATCTTTTGAAGAGGGGACACATTTCAAACCATTAAAAATTTCTAACTGTACAGCTGAGAAAGTAAACAATTTCAGGGCAAGAAATTTTTTCATACATGTGTATCAGAATGCTTTAAACATAATAATTACTTAATATATATTCTAATTAATATGATTCAAGTCTTTCTCTTCTTACTCAGTGTTACCCCAAATAAGGTCCAGCAAACACTAGTGTGGTAGCAGATTTTAGTCTATCTTCTATAGAGAGAGAGAAAAAAATTCCACAGTCAGAGAAGATTTGGTGATAAAATTGTAGTACAATAGATTAAAAACTGTTATATAAGTTATGTCCCCTTTGGGAAATTTCAAAAATTTCAAAAGTTTAACATGACATATAAGGCAAATCTGTCAAAGGGAAACGTGTTGTTTGGCTTTTCCCAAACATACGAACCATTTTTATTTTCCCTACACAGAAAACTTATTACTGTCTTGATACAATATCACGCTATCAACACTACTTGGGAAATCTGCTCTCAGTTCAGTAGAAGTTGGCTCATACATCAAAGCTAAAGAAACAAATAGAACTAATCTTTATTAGCTCCCAGTTTACATATTAAATCACGTGTGTAAATCATTTTAATAGGTATGTCTTTGTTTTTGTGACATTCTAAATCTTTTTTATAAATCACAAAGACTTAGGTATTTTGCAGCCATAATACAAAAAGCATCTAAAGGGAGTGTGAAGTTTTGTAAAAAGATACAGATTTAGCTGATATTATTATTATTTTTTAATTCTGTTTAGAAAACTTAAAAAATATATCTATAGATATTATTAAAGATTGGATCATTTATGCCTCTACCTTTCACAATACTTATTACTTTGTCATATTATTTGTTCAACTGATAGTTTTCAGGTTTGGTCACATTTAACTGTGATCCTACAAGAATATGCTAAAAGGTATTCTGCAGAGAGGACCCTGAGATGAAACCATCAGGAACAAGAGACAAAGAAGGAAATATTAAAGGCCAAAAGTTTGCACTGAGGAAACTAATATAAATGTTACCCAGATCAGATAGCCCTAACACTTGCACAGATAGATCTTCTGAGAAGGAATCTCCCTTCCCAACATTCCAACTGTAACGGCACACAAACTTCATTTCTTTAATATAGCTTTTTCTCTGATTCAAGCTGATTTTGCCCTGATAATGGCATTGTGACTCACTTGCTTTTTTCCATCCTATTCTTCCACCTCTGTATGCCTGCTCCTTTAATCATTACACCTTAGACCATAAGATTAAGGGAACCTCAGGTCCATAGTCATGAGGACAATAGGTTTCAGTTAGACTTTAGATTAAGACAACATCTTGGCTTTAAATATATTTCAGCCCCAGGCCGATCGAGAAAGAACAACCCTACCAGCCAAGAGAACAGATAGGATGGCACCATGGCTGATTCCAGAACCAGACACAATGATCAATTACCTCATCCCTCTTCAATCATCCAATCAGTAGCACCCATGACCCCAACTCCCTTAGTTTCCATGACAACTCATTTTTCCCTATACATTCTGTACTCCTAAAAGCCCAGGAAAGCCAGGTTATTGAGAGCAATAGCTGGCCTGTGTCTCCGGAACTTTCAACTCTTTAAAATAAACCTTACTTTCTTTGCCTCAAAACGTTCATATATCTCTTCTTTGGCTTAGATGTGTGCAGGCAGACAGATCTCTTTTTTGCTCTGGTAATAAAACCCTTATCTAGGTTTCAAAACCCACCTCAAAATGGCACTTAGCCCAAGAAGCCTTCTGCGAAATTTCTCTTAGAATAATGGTTTTTCCTTCTCTAGTCCCAAAAAAGTAGTTCTGTACTCAAAGTCAAGCCCAAAAGGCCTGAGAGCACAGTTTACAGAGAAAGAAAATAATTAACTCTTCACTTTGGACTCTTATTCTGTCCAGGTTATTTACCAAACTCAATTGATTGGAGAAACAAGGACAGTAGGAAGGGTCCTGAAACAAACAGACACTCAGATTTGAACCTCAAGTCAGTAAATCCCCAAGTTAATGGAGTCTGAACTCAAAAAAGACTGTTGAACACTATTTGTGTTAATTGCAGGCTTTATACTTTTTGGAGCACATTACTTAACCTTTCTAGTCCTTAGTTCCTTAGTTTTCTCTTTAGCAAAATGGAGTCAGAGATACATACTAGATTGAACAGTGAACAATGTGATAGTGCTGTTTTTGAAAGTCAAAATATTAAAAAATTACTATTTCACTTTCTTCACCCTATTAATCAGAGAGTAATTATGAGGTTGTACCTGAAAATGGAGCTAAAGTACTAGACTTACTCCCTCAGAGTAGCAGTAATAAGAAGTTATTATTATTACCTATATTTTTGAACCTAAAGGAATCTTTATTCCACTATCAAGCACTCAAAAATATAGAAAGGAGGTATTGGTCACTTCCATGGAATCCTTGAGTTTAACCAGAAATTCTAAAATCAAAATTTCAATATTGAACTATAATGTCAAGGCATATTCCCATTCATTTATATTTTAAAATACTTCAAAATGAAATGCAGATAAATATAGAAAACCCAACATGTTTATTTTCATGGATCTTTGATTCACGAACACATTACTTTAAGCCAGAAGGTTTTCCTAAAGTTCCAGAATTTCTTCCTAAACAAAGGATTTAAGAACTTAAGTGGTTTTTAAACAGAGAAAAATGATTTGTTGTCATTGTCTGAAACAAATCTGTCTAACAGCTATTGCCAACCATTTAAAAGGGACATAGAAACCTATTTTGAGCTAGATCTGGTGCTACTTATAAGTGCCAAAGCTCCATTTCAAACTGCAAGACTAGAGTTGGCAGCGTCTGCTGGGGCCACCTGGGTTGAGGTTTGAAAACAAGGTTGGAAGTGCTGTTGTCCTTAGCATGACTTCAGGCAAAAGTTCTATACTCCAATCAGTACCAGCTACATGTCTAGGTTGGGCTGCAAACTGACGGTTCTTGGCTAACAAGGGTTGGCAGTGTGTTAAATCATATTGACTTCTGAAGCCAACTCCCGGCGGGGACTGGGGGAAGAAAACAGTGTCACTGACTCTTTTGATTTTAAAGTTTGAAGTGGTTAAGCATAATGAAAAAAATTAAGAGTTGACATTTGGCGGCTAGGAAGTCAATATGTTAAGACAAGGGAAATGAGGCATAGACTTCATCTGCAACACGTCTAGGAAATATTAGATCACTGAATCAGTTCCATCAAAGTTATGCATCTCTGGTCCACACTGAGAGAGACACACCTGGTTCTTGGGCCCTCCAGGCAAAGATTGCAAATATTTTTGGCTTTTTGGTTGCCATTCTTTCTTCTCGATTTGATGAAGCCTATTAGTCCTAAAATATACAGGCTGCCAGAGTGATGTTTTCTGTTTTGAGTTTAGAGGCAAATGGAATGTTAAAGTAGAAGTATGGTGGCTTCTGAGCAACTATATTTGAGGAACTAGAAAGACTGTGCTTGAGCAGCCAGACCTGTGAATTGGCTAGATAAGAATTAAAACAACACCCAGGCAATATCATATAAATGAAGTTCTTTGGTTCTCTTCCCAATGCAATCTGAAATAATAGGACACATATTCATTTCTGTTTTCTTGCACTTACTGACACTCACTTGTGGGATGGGTTTTCTATCCTTCTGTAACTAGCCTCAGGTGACCCAGCACTCGGCTGGGCTTGGCCAATCTGTGGAAGGATGCTCACCACTCTTCCTGATATGGACTTGTCCTTTCTACATGATAGTAGAAGTTACAACTCTTTTTTGGGCTAGAGCCCCTCCTATTCCTCCTCTCGAATGAGGAGGTGGCAATGAAGCTTACTTTAGATTTGCTCATATATGGTGAATCTGTATTCTACTTCTAAGACCCCTCTAGGTCAGAGAAAATAACCTATTTGTTTTCTCCTTGAGGTGAGGAAATGATTCATTAAATACAAGCAATGGCTGTTCTTATGGTAATTGAGTTTATCTTTTGTCTTTTAAAATAAAAACATAGACTCCCTTGTTAGTGAACCTGGACAAAATTTTTGAAATTAAGGATTATTATTTCAATAATTTTCAACCTCTCTCTCCATATAATTTTTACTTGTTATATTTAAAATTTTAATAGTTTATAAAAAGAAAATAGCCGTCAAAGACATCCTTTGAAACCCCACTGCTCAGAGCCAGTGAGTTTACCCTTCTCCCTACATTAGAGTCTTAGTCTCACTCTGATCCGCCACTGAGATCTTTCTTCCATGCCCTCATACTGGTAGAAGGTGTCCAGAAAAACCTTTCCTTAGCCACCAGCTGTAATTTTAACTGAGACTTTTTAAATTCATGAATTGTGTTCTCACCTCCGTTAGTAAACCTGGCATTGAAAAAGTAGGCCTGGGTAGATTGTACTTTGAGTTTGTGGCCCTTACGCCTTCTTGGCAATCATGCTGGATAACAAATTGTTTACAAATACTTTGGGCTCAGAATGTCACTTAACCAACTCTTTTCTTTTCTGCCACCTTATCTGTTTGGGAATATAGAGACAAGAAAAACTATTTGAAACACAAACCAAAATATGTGTCCTGAATTTCTTAAATGTCAAAATCAGAAGAATAGTTACGTGAATTAGAGCAGTCATTCAGTTATAATTATTTCCCCTCAATTCTAGAAGTAAGGATACATGCATCAACTAAATTTACTCCTACAAATATCAAGGCCGTATTTTGTTTGACTAGAACACTAAAAGTATCCCAGTCCACAAGAACCAAGTCGACTATACAATTTTCTTTACAATTATCAACAGTGAGTTCTTAGCCTTTACATCGTCGGTATATTAATAGGAAGAATAAAAAATATTTAAAACTATGCCCAGAGTTAGCAAACAGAAGAAACTATTAATCACTAGAGATAGAATCAACTCTCTTATTCTCAAAACATGTTCATATAACATTTAGCCATTGTCAAAGAAGAATTGTACTGAATGTAGTCTCCAAGAGGCGGAGAACTGAATTTGTGATTACAAGTACAGTTGTCTCTTGAATAATGAGGGGCTTAGGGACGCTCACCACCACACGGTCAAAACCCTCATAAAACTTTTGACTTCTCAAAAATTTAACTACATTTGTTTTTCAGTATTCCTGCGGATTGGTTCTAGGATCCCCCATCGATACCCAAATCAGTGGGATACTCATGTCCCTTATTTAAAAGTGATTAGAATAATGCATACTTGAATAACTTTCAATAACTATACAATTGGCTCTCCGCATCCACGCATTCGACCAGCCACAGACCAAAATCAATTACTTCCAATCTGCTGTTGGACATCCATGGATTCAAAACGGGATATTGAGCACCCACTGCAGAGTTGTCGAAAATCCACATATTAGTTCAAACCCATGTTGTTCAAGGGTCAGCTGTGTTCTAAAGTAAATTCTCTTAGACGTGGGAGAAATCTACAGTTCGAAAGAAGTCTGTCTAAAGTTAGGGGAAGCTGAGGGGGACATTAAGGTCATGTTAGTCACCACCCTCCTGGTGAAAGCCATGGAGCTGGGGTAATCATCATTTTGTCAAATTACCTAAAGAGATGACAATGACCACCCAACCAACTGTTAGGGGCGATATTCTTTTACTTCAAAAATGAGAAGAAATACTTTGACTCCTCACCTCAAACATTTCAGCGTGCCTAAATGGAATTCTTTTCATTGTGATTGCTAACGGTATATCAGGAGGGAAGTAATTCTATCTTTCATAAAAAATATTTTTTAAATTTTCTTAAGAGTTTAAAGTAGTAAGCTATTTCATGTTTGTCTGTTTTGCAATATTAAAAAAATGAAAAAAATTGCCACAGTGACAGAGTGTAGATAAAATTTGAGTTCAAGTTTATATGGAAACAAATACAGGGATGAAATTCAAAGAATCATCTTAATAAACCACCTCTCATTTGACTAGAAACTTTGGAGTTTCAGAAAAGCAAGAATACTGCTGCTAAACAATAAAAACTGCTTCACACACTAGCAACCTGAGAATCTGTTCAGGCAGCTGCACAGAAACCTTCCAGCCAAAACTACCCTAAAATTCTCAATGCACATGGCTGATTATTCCATTCATAACTACATTTATATATATTCTAATGGAAAGAACTCCAAATGTTTGATTTCAGAGACACCAGGACAGTCTTTTCTGTTAAAATAATAACTCCAGAACATAAACTATCAGAGTAGAAAATGCCACCATCGGTAAGTACTTTCTTTGCCATTGATAATTTTTAGGTAACTGCTTGTCTTCCCTGGAAGCATTTATTTAAAATGGGGGTGCCTGACATGTTTGTTCATTTAGTCCTTGGAAACAGTGGGAAATACACCTTCAGGACAGTCAACAAGTTTCACCACTTTTGCCTCCCTAAACCCTTTCACAAAGTAGGAGAAAAAATAATAATTATGCATTTGATATCATCATACAGACTACCCATCCCTCTATTACCAATGATATGCTCGACTTTATTAATATCTCTCCAGTCCAATACTTATCACCAGTCATTTCGAATTCTTCAAATGGGGCTTTGCACATTTTTATGACATACATTTAGCAAATTGAGTAAGGTGCAGTAAAAAAAACAATTTAAACCCCCCAACGAAAAAACAAAAAAAAAATAAATTTCAAGGTTAAAAAAAAAAAAAAAACTTACATTTTATTTGTGTTAGTCAATAGGTAAAATTAAACCATAGATAAGTGATTAATTTTAATATCTTAATCTAAGTTTCTATTTTTTCAAAATAAAAGTAAAATAAATTATCAACTTCACACATTCATTGTACATATCGAATGTGATTATATAATGTGTATGTGTATGGTTGCATACGAATACATATGCATGTACATGTATATATGCATATACACATGTACACATTACTTAGCTTAGTATTTGGGGTGCATTTAGCATGTCATCATATATTTCAGATATAGTGATTTTTTTCTTGTAATTACTGTGTAACTGTGGTTGTTCAAACAGATTTCACTGGAATTTCAAGATGATCCAGGATGTTATCTTACAAGAATAATCAAGGAAAGTTTCAAAAATTTGAAAAAAAAATCAATTTAAAAATATAAAGGATGCCATACCAGGCAGATGGAGTGGAAGGTGAAAAAAACAAATGTAAGTATACACAATACAGAGGCTTCTGCTTTGGAGAGATCATGCATTTGGTGAGGAAAAGTAGAGGGATATGTGTATGTGATGTTCACTACAGGAAATTTATGGGAGGATTTTGAATCCAGGCTATGGTACAGTCATTTCTATGCTGAACAGAGAAATGCTAAAGTTCTTTCTATTAAAATCAGACACATAACAATGCAGCCATGTGTTGGAGAAAATTAGTTACTACATCTCTCTTGTTAGATTGGTATTTATAAAGAAAATAGATACAATGAATAAAATGTGGACGGCAACATTTTGAATGAAAATTCTCAAAAAATAGCTTACCAAATTTAAGCTGTATTGGAGAATATGTCTGGGCCCCAATACCAAAGAAAGGGCATCTTACAGTCTCATGTTCAATCAACATCTTAGCACCTGGTGAATAGGAAACCCAGGTCATAATGGAGAGTTTTAATATACTGACCAGCCAGCTGCACCAAAATCATTATCCCCTTCACAGACCTATGTTCTAACAGGACAGGCCCCACAATCTCTTCTCAGCGCAGTGGTTCTGTCCTCTGCAAAAGCAGCCCAATGAATATGAAGATCTTATTGTCTTCACCTAATTTCCAAATTATTCCTCTCATGGAAGGCAATGAGGAGAGAATAGAGAGAGCATTTACCACCTTAGGCCTGAAAGGACAGGAGAAGAAACTGGGTCACACTGGAGCTTAGAGAGAGCTTGTTACCTTGGAAAAGGGAGGCCATTTGAGAGAATTTGTACTGCGGAATAGTGAGGAGGAGGGCTGGGGAGGGATCACTTACCTAACATTTTTCTCCTCCTGCACCAGCGGCTCCTGCCGTTGCCATCTATTGTCCAAGTCCAATGAGTAGCCATGGAGCAGGAGTGAGTGGGTCAGGCCAGAAAGCATGAAAAGGAGTGG
>NW_011888937.1:2936370-2954781 GCF_000151845.1 Pteropus vampyrus
CATGTTTGTTCATTTAGTCCTTGGAAACAGTGGGAAATACACCTTCAGGACAGTCAACAAGTTTCACCACTTTTGCCTCCCTAAACCCTTTCACAAAGTAGGAGAAAAAATAATAATTATGCATTTGATATCATCATACAGACTACCCATCCCTCTATTACCAATGATATGCTCGACTTTATTAATATCTCTCCAGTCCAATACTTATCACCAGTCATTTCGAATTCCTCAAATGGGGCTTTGCACATTTTTATGACATACATTTAGCAAATTGAGTAAGGTGCAGTAAAAAAAACAATTTAAACCCCCCAACGAAAAAACAAAAAAAAAATAAATTTCAAGGTTAAAAAAAAAAAAAAAACTTACATTTTATTTGTGTTAGTCAATAGGTAAAATTAAACCATAGATAAGTGATTAATTTTAATATCTTAATCTAAGTTTCTATTTTTTCAAAATAAAAGTAAAATAAATTATCAACTTCACACATTCATTGTACATATCGAATGTGATTATATAATGTGTATGTGTATGGTTGCATACGAATACATATGCATGTACATGTATATATGCATATACACATGTACACATTACTTAGCTTAGTATTTGGGGTGCATTTAGCATGTCATCATATATTTCAGATATAGTGATTTTTTTCTTGTAATTACTGTGTAACTGTGGTTGTTCAAACAGATTTCACTGGAATTTCAAGATGATCCAGGATGTTATCTTACAAGAATAATCAAGGAAAGTTTCAAAAATTTGAAAAAAAAATCAATTTAAAAATATAAAGGATGCCATACCAGGCAGATGGAGTGGAAGGTGAAAAAAACAAATGTAAGTATACACAATACAGAGGCTTCTGCTTTGGAGAGATCATGCATTTGGTGAGGAAAAGTAGAGGGATATGTGTATGTGATGTTCACTACAGGAAATTTATGGGAGGATTTTGAATCCAGGCTATGGTACAGTCATTTCTATGCTGAACAGAGAAATGCTAAAGTTCTTTCTATTAAAATCAGACACATAACAATGCAGCCATGTGTTGGAGAAAATTAGTTACTACATCTCTCTTGTTAGATTGGTATTTATAAAGAAAATAGATACAATGAATAAAATGTGGACGGCAACATTTTGAATGAAAATTCTCAAAAAATAGCTTACCAAATTTAAGCTGTATTGGAGAATATGTCTGGGCCCCAATACCAAAGAAAGGGCATCTTACAGTCTCATGTTCAATCAACATCTTAGCACCTGGTGAATAGGAAACCCAGGTCATAATGGAGAGTTTTAATATACTGACCAGCCAGCTGCACCAAAATCATTATCCCCTTCACAGACCTATGTTCTAACAGGACAGGCCCCACAATCTCTTCTCAGCGCAGTGGTTCTGTCCTCTGCAAAAGCAGCCCAATGAATATGAAGATCTTATTGTCTTCACCTAATTTCCAAATTATTCCTCTCATGGAAGGCAATGAGGAGAGAATAGAGAGAGCATTTACCACCTTAGGCCTGAAAGGACAGGAGAAGAAACTGGGTCACACTGGAGCTTAGAGAGAGCTTGTTACCTTGGAAAAGGGAGGCCATTTGAGAGAATTTGTACTGCGGAATAGTGAGGAGGAGGGCTGGGGAGGGATCACTTACCTAACATTTTTCTCCTCCTGCACCAGCGGCTCCTGCCGTTGCCATCTATTGTCCAAGTCCAATGAGTAGCCATGGAGCAGGAGTGAGTGGGTCAGGCCAGAAAGCATGAAAAGGAGTGGATGGACAAAGTAAAATATATTTATAAAAGTACCGTAGATGTTTCTAAACATAATACAAATAATAACTCTGACATATAAATAATGCACTTATTCAAATAGAAATATTTCTATGTAATCTGAGACAAGTAGAAAATGCAGCAGAACAGTGTTTAGAAATACATCTATGTAGATTAGATAGCTTCAGCTTCATTATGCTACGGAAAAAAATCACTATCAATCCATGCCTCCCTACATCTCTCTCCCACATCTGCTTCTACAGGAGACAGTGAAAAAGAGCAAGGGCACTTGGTGTTCATCTGAGATAAAGAACAGGTGCCAGACTCAGATTTCAGAAGTCACATATTGTCTTATCCACACAATTTTCTAGATCAACTAGAGATAAGCAACTGTTTTCTGTGTCTTTTTTTTTTTTTAATGAGGAATTAGAAAGGAGACAAAAATAAATCGGTCTATTTAGATAGTAAGGTGACCAAAATCTCTAATAAAGCCCTTAATCATTTTGCTACAGAGGTCTTCCAGAAACCCAGGCCAGATTACACTCCTGGAAGAGAAGTAACTGCAAAGGCAGCTTTCTTTTCATCATCTGAGAGGCAAACACAACACTGATTCTCTATTGCTCTTATCCTTTAGAACCATGAGAAAACAGTTTTCAGATTTGTCTCCTAGGAATCACTACCCTTTATAAAATAGTTAAATATGATGTGTTATTTATCGGTTGAATATTACCGTTAAGTTTGAGAAGTTCATAATGCAGAGTTGTAGGTTATGTTCTTATTCGTTGGCATTTTCTCATCTGACAAAACAAAGTAACTCATAAACAACAACAGGCCCTCCAATGTGTGTGTGTGTGTGTGTGTGTACATGTGAGTGTGTGCGTGTGTGTAAGCGAATTTGTAGCTGCTAAGTACACTTAAAGTTTGTGACAATTTGATAAGTCTGTGACATTATTCTTAGCCGCCCCCTCATAAAAAGAATGCTCTAAACTACCTCCTACCTCTAGCTCAATCTGTGTGGCATTATCAAAATTTTGTTATGCCAGAGCTTTTGGAATTCTAATGAGGTCAAACAGTTAGACAAACAATGATTAATTTGTAGGAAGACCACCTGGAAGGCAGAGCGAACATAATGTTGTAATATAGCAAGGAAAATGATGCAAAAGAATGAGCACTTAAAAAAACAGTTATAATTATTATTTTTTGCATACTCAAGACAATGGGTTGATTATATTGAGCATGAATTACAGCTCATCTTACTAAGCAAGGGGATATTTTATTCATTGTGTTTATACATTTTGATAAAAGTTTGGCTCAACTATATTGGGATAGTTAGAGTGGGGATAAATCTTCTGAATGCACTAGACTGGCGGACTGCCTCTTTGCTTATTGGCATGCTTATCTCCCACTCTTTACCCACAACTGGTATGCTACTGTCAGAGAGAGAAGGTACTTGCCCGCCATGATCAGAATCTTGTTAGTGACCTCTGGTGTTCTCTCTGTTAAGCCACATTATCTCTTATATAGATGCTCTCATCTACTTCAAAAAACACTCCACATAGAATGGAAGCTGGACCATACCATGAAATGCATGCTGAATTTGTGCTCTAGGTCCCGCCAGGCTAAACTGACCACCTCGAACATTCTAAAAGGTATTTTCTGATCAGTAGGTGCTTGTCCAGAGATTGTAAACCAACTTAGATAGTAAATATAAAAAATATATATAAAAAATGTGTTGTTAAACACAAAAATACATGCATATAATAATAATAATAATAAATTTATTATCGACCATTTCCCCATCCTAAATTTTAGATTTGACTGGACTTATACAAAACATTTTCACTTGCCAGAGGATGATTTTTGCCTAAAATAGCCCAGTGGAACATTTGGGAATGTCCCAAATTGTAGTTTCTATGTCAAATAAATCACATCTACTATTTTGTAATTCTAACTATTAAAACATATTAGGAAGTATGCCCTGTCTCTCTTGGCAGAAGCACATGATAAAGCTGCTTGGTGCATAGAATGAACAGATGCTGAGATAAAAATCAGAAAGCCATTCATTTTCTTGCTTGTGAGGGAAAATAAATATTTTGGGGATTTCAACTCGTAAAACATTGATTTTTTTTTTTTTGGTAGTCTAGCGCATTTGAGGGTTTATCCCAGCTTTCTCTGATAATTTTAGGGTAGCTAATGTGGGAGACAATCATAAATTGAACTGTTTGAAGTGTGTTTACTACCTCGTTGTTAAATTATGCCTAGAATTAGTGGGAAAGAGAGCTGTTCCCTATCATTTAGGCCTTACTGAATTATATTTATCATTTGGATGTTGAGTAATAATATTGGACTGTGGACTCTGAATACAGGGGCTTGTGTGAATCATTAACATCACAGGTTCCTTACACATCATAGTTATTAAAATCATTCGTTAAATGATTGGAAAATTACAATTAATTCAATAGGCAGCTACTGCTGTTGTATGTGTCATCCTCTACCCCTGAAAAGTCCTCCTTATCTGCTGCCCAATAACATATATGGCCCATACTAACCCATTATTTAGATTTTATATCAGAAATCACGTCTGACAGGAATTCATCCCTGGTTATGCCCAAACAGATAACTACTCTCTCCTCTGAGCTATCTTGATACCATATGTATGCTTTTATGTTATACATATGTACTCTTTTAAAATGATTTATATATGTCTTCTCCTCTGTGATCAGAGAGAATCTCTTTGGATCAGAGAATAGGGATTTCTTTACTCCTTATATTCTTTATCTAAAATAGCAATGTAATAGATTTTCTGTACAAATGGGTAAATACAAGGATGGGTAGATCAGTTAGGAAGATATGATGTCTTTACACCTGAATTTCCAGACAAATGAGCAAGAATCAAAGTATATTATGAGATCTCCTTAGTCTTTTCTTATTTTATAAATGAACACAGTGAAACTCAAAGTCACCACTGAGTTGGTGCAAAATTGGAACAAGGATGCAGAGCTTCACTGTCCTAGTCTAGTATTTTTTCTCTGCAGAATGAAATAGAAATGAAAAAGGCATTAGAGTTATCTCTGCCCCTTGGGCTCTCAAGCAAAACCATCATGGTGGACTCCTAAAAGATCCAATGAGCCTAGGTCCTCTAGTCTTTGATTTTCTTTCATTGGCTTGGTTTGTGTAGCAACTTTAGTTGGCAAGAGAAATCAGTTAGTACTTACACCATATTTTTGACCAGTTGTCCATCTTCATGTTATCTTTTGTGCTTTAATAAAAAACATATATAAATGGTCAAATAAAATTCCCACTAATTAAGTAGGACCTGTCATAGAGCATTTCTGTCTAACTAACCCTTGTAGTCTTATACTTGGCCCCATGTGACCAGTTAAGAATCCTGTACTCCAGTTGATAGATAATAAGTATAGCCTGGATTTGGAGTAGTGCATTGCATTCATTGACCTACATGACATATAAAATCATAAATTAACTTCATATGGACAAAAAGCTAAAGCAGTTGTACAATCATGGCCCAAAAAGGAAGAGAAAAACTCATTCTAAATATTTAAGGAAAATAAAATTTAGCACACGGAGTTGTTTAAGAACCTGAGGAAATAACCAAGAAACCCAAAAGAGAACGGTGTAGCAACCCAAACACTAAGAACATAAGGAAAACATTTTCACTGCTAGGAATGTAGAGATGAAGGGAGGGTGTGATATTCCTGGAGCCCAGAGATAAGGTCAACTGGTAGAAGATTGAATCAAAGTAGAACTCTGGGGTGGGAGCTGGAGCCTTGTGGGAGACCTTATCTCTAACATACACCAGGACTGTTAGAGACCCAGCCTGAAGCGGTGGAGGGGACCGCTGAAGTTTTTTTCATTTTGTTACTCTGTAATCTTCCAGTGCCTGCAGTACTGAGCAAAACACAGCAAGTTCAATATTTTAAAAATTCCATTAAATTTTTTCTTGTATCAAAGCATCGCAGGTTTTTTCTGTTTCTTTTAATAGTTACAACAACTCTATAAAGAAAAGTGCAAAAAGTATAAATGTACAGCCAGGTGAATATTGATGACTTGAAAACACCCAAGGAACCAGTAACTGGATCAAGAAACAGAACATGATTATCACTCCAACAACTCTCTTTTCGTGATCTGGGCACTGGTCCCCCAATGCTAAAAAAAAATCTATCCTTACTTCTAACCTGACATTTTTTTGTCTGTGTTTGAAATGTAAATAGTATTACAATTTATGTAGTTTCTTTTAATGTAGCTTTTTTCTCTCAGCATTGTCACTGTTCCATCCATTTTTTGAAGTAGTACCAGTCATTAGCTCACATTTATTATTGTGTAACATTTCCTTCCATGAATATCCACAATTATTTATCACTCTACATTCACAATATTTTTTCGTTGACCATTAAAATATTAGTAATTTGTGTTGAGTGTACACCTGGGGGAAGAATTTCTAGACTATAAAAATTAGTTCTGATTTGCATTAAATTAAATTATATACAGATAGAAGTATATGTAAATTATGCATATATAGTTTGGTACATATGTATACAAGTGAATATATATGTGTATATATATATGTATATATATATATATATATATATATATATATATATGATCTGATGTAAGTAGTGTAAGACACATTGAGCATAAAAATATATGAAACACCACTTCACATTGACTAGGATGTTATAATTAAAAAAAGAAAATATCAAGTGTTAATGAAGATGTAGAAAAATTAGAAACCTCATACATTACGGGTGGTCTATATTTTACCTACAGTTTGTCTCCTCTAAATTTTACCTTGTGTGATTTATTTAATCTCTTAACTCAGTCCCTCGCCCTGAGGCTTGTAGCCACTCTACATAACTGTGTGATTGAAATTCTATTTTCATTACTTATTTATTCAAGGTCTTCAATAGATCTTCATTGCCACTTGTTTTGTATACACTTTAATGTCTTAGAATTTATTACAAGGACTTTTTCTGGTATGGGATACAATTATATCTCCAGCCATTTTCCTTACTGTATGGAGGTACAAATTACTTACTTTCTATTTAAGAAATGTGCTCCTTTGAGCTTTGTGGATGCTATTCTCTTCATCTGGAACACACTACATCATCTATCCGTTTAGGAAAAACTGGCTTAGTACTTTTTCCCTTTTGAGCCTTATCATTCCTTAATTGCACTTATAAAAATTTGCTTTAATCCTTTACATGTTTGTTTTCTAATAAGCTGTACAAACTCTGAGAAGAGAGCGTGTCTCATTCATCTTTGTAACCTCGACACCAAACAAATTTGTGTTGAAGAAATAATAAATAAATTGATGGATTAAAATAAAGAAGGTTAATTTCCAGCTGAAGGGAAAAGCTTTTGTAGATCAAAGACAACTTTCCTTTCAAAATCACATAGTAACCAAAACATAATGCTTAAGAGCTGTTTCTAGGGAGCGATCTTTTAAAGTATCTATTGGCCACATTGGTAGAAGAATTTATCTGCATAAAGATAGCTAACATGTTAGAGCCATTAGATAGTTTTGTTCTTTTAAGTAGGCTAAACATGTTCTACATAATGTCATTTACAAATGGTGTTGTTCATCATACTTTCTCACAATAGACTGTGCAGCACACATTAATTCTTCAACATATTGATTCCTCACAGAGTTGTGTAGCTCAAATTGAGTTAACGACGGTGAGGGTCATACACTTCCCTAATACATCATATGAATCGTTATTATAATGACACCTTCAACAACTATAAAACTAGGGAATCAGTGAAGATAAAAGCCTAAAATGAAGTTCTGAAATCAGTCTACTGTAATCTATTGGTATATCATAAATTGGTCCATCTGGGTCTTTAAATTTCAATAAATAAGCCTGACTATATTTGTAACATTATTATTTTTCAGGGGGGAAAAAAAAAAGTTATGCAATCTGAAAGGCCCAATTGGAGGGTAGAAATATCCTCAAACACAAGCTAATTTTCATTTTTCTAGTGCCATTTCTTTCCCAAGAAGAAAACTGCTATGAAACGAATAAATTCAGCTAAAAATCCCAAGCCACAAAACCCTGCCAAAATTTTTTGAACTTTTCTTTAAAAAATAACCGACTTACTCATAATAAAGTAAAAAGAAATTATATAGAAAATAAACAAACAAGTTATTACATTGAACAGGAGAATCATCTTTAGAGTTTTTTAAAGGGGAAAGAGAAAGTGTTTCAAAAGCTGTGATATGAGAGATCATTGGGCAGCAGGAGAGATAGAGAGGGGAAGGGAAAGAGGGAAGAAGGGAGGGAGAGAGAGAGAGAGAAAGAGAAAGAAAGAGAGAAAATTAAAAAGATCCAATTAGGCTGTACACACACTTCAGAATCGGCAATGAGGAATTTGCAGCATGCATGCTAGAATGGCACATAGGCTGATTATAAAGAAAGAAGTAGCCATCAATGTTCTTTTTCCTTTCCTCTTTTTTTCCATCCCTGCTTTTCACAAGTTTTCTCAGGTGTCTTTGACAACATTATGCAACACAATGACAGCATATAACTGCCTCAAAACCTCAACACTAGTAGAACACCACAGTCTGAGTGAGTCAATAGCCTCTAAGAAATGCCCAGTATCTTGCTTTATGTTTTAATCAAAGAAGAACATGTATAAATTATAAAGTGAAATCTTAGAATAAAATTTAGAATTCAGAATAGCAATTTCCTCTCAAAATCCATTCTAAGTTCATCTTCAGTTCCCTCCAAAAGTAACACACAAGCACTAACACACACACACACACACATACTTATACACACATATGCTTATACACAGATACATTGCATTCATGTATATGTATGCCCTTTTTACATCCTTGTGTGTGTTTCACATGTTTAGTTAAATGAATATTTTCTTCCAATCACTGTGAGTATGAGCTATTTTTCTCCTGCTCAGTTACAAGCTATGTTTACATTTTATTCTGGAGAAGTTTTTACATGTAACTAGTAATCACCACTTATTTTTTTAATAAAATTTCTGTTTATCACTACTCCATGCACAAGTTCTTTGATAGAAATCTAAATCAACTGTCTCTAAATGCAAACACGTGAGAGTTAATCATCTCTATTTTGTTGTTTTTGGTGATGGAACCTGTCTTCTCTGGCCTCATTGTGACCGAATGTTCTCTAGACCTGCTGCAGAGCTTAAGGCATGCAAATTCTACCTTTAGTTTCCTGATTTGTAGGTGGTGCAAGTTCTTTGTTCTTGGTTTATTTCCTTAATTTTTGAGGGCCACATCCTAGCTTCTTACTTTTCAAAGAAAAGTTTCAAGGAGAGATTTTTTTTTTTTAGTAGTTTAGTATTTGCATGTTTATTCATGTCTTTCCCCCTTGTATTTGATCATTTAACTGGATATAAAATTTAAAATTCAAAGTAATTTTCTCTCAGATTGTTGAAGGCATTGCTTCATTGCGAGGTAGTGATGTTGGAAGTCTGATGTTATTTTGATTTCTAATACACTCTTGTGACTTATTTACATTTTGTAGTTTCATAGTAAGTATTGTTTTAAGTTTTCAATTTTTGTTTTTATTTTTCTATTTCTACGATCTATTGAACTTTTTGAGGACAAAAACAAAACATGCTCTTTGGTGGTGGCTAGCCAATGTTGAATATTTTATTGATTTCAATTCACCGAAGAAGCACAAAGTAGTTGAAAACATAGTATAGAAGCAGTTGTAATAGGCTTTTAGTTGAACACTTACTGCCTCGTTTCAGGTCTAGGTTGGGACAGAGAAATTCTCTGCATTGTTTTGCCATAAGTAAAGCACTTCACAAATCCAATATTATTTCTGAAAATAAAAAAAACAGAGACAAATGAAGTTATGTTTTCTGGCATAAGTGATGTTTTTGTTTTGATTTTTAATTTGTTACCTAAACTCATCACCTTCCTGATCATGTAATAACAGTTAAGGGACCAAGGACAAGGGGAGTTGTATAATCAACAGAGCTCATTTAACAGCAACCTGACCCCATGGAATTGGTCCCATTATGATTCTATATTCGCTTTAACTATCTGAGCTCAGCAGTTACAACCCCAAAAGGGATTACAAGTACCGTAATTATGATTCAGACTACAGGGGAGACAAAAAATAAAAACAAACCAAAACAACAGTCAGAAAACAATCTATTTCTATATCTGCCGAGTCCTAAATCACAGGTGTGTATATCTCTTACTCTTGCTCTGTGATCGTCACAGCTGACATATCTTGCTCTTCCCGCTGAGTCTTTTTGTCATGAGATTCATCAATAGCAGGAATTGCTCTGCAGGTGTGAAAGTAAAGGTTGCCCCCAGATTTCTCTAACAAAGTTTAAGTACAATTCCGTAGGGCGGAGCAGCAAACAGGAGAGGTGTACACATTCTGGATTATTTTCTTTGTTTGTGACAGGGTGGCAACCCAAGCACAAAACAGCTCTGCATTTTTATTTCTTAAAATTCATTTTTCTTCTAATATATTCTGTTCTTCCTCCTAGACATTCCTACTTCAAAGTTTCCTCAGTCTGTTTCTTTTTTCATGTCTGTAAATGGACACATCCCTTCTTGAATCCAGATTTTAATGAACATTTCTGTTGTTTTTAGAAAACTTAAAATATCACACAGTCTCCTTTTGTGAATAATAAATGGTACACATTTATCTACTCTATGAGTCTTCTCTGAGGCTGGAACTCAGAAAGATGCTGCAAAATGAATGTAAACGATGCCCTCTGGAGCTGTACATGCGATCCTACTAACGCCAAAATATTTGTGATCATAAGATTTCCTCATTGTTGTTAAAGAGGCATAGTGCCAGGCCTTTTCTCTGAATATTCATATTCACTTGGCTGCTATGTTTCTAAAAATTGTTTGTTTGTTTGTTTGTTTGTTTGTTTTAACAATTGCATTAAGTAAGAGTTCATATGTTTAAAGGAAATCAGGAAAAAAATTCATTAGTACAAGAAACCCAAGAGATTGTACTATTCAGAGCTTGCTCTAACATAGGCAAAGGAGCTAGGCTGGTGCTGAGGGTCATACCCAAGGCAGCTTTCCAGAGAGCCTGCCACAAAAACAACATGCACAATCTCAAAACTTAGCTTCTAGTCAGTAAGGACCTGTTTTAATGTTAATGTAGTAACCAGCAGAGGCCATGTATTGATTTTTTTTCTTTTCTCTAATTTACCCTTGAACATGTTGTTCTCTTAGACTTTAAGTTACTTCTTGGGTAAAGATACAAACATCCTTCCCCCCATCCCTAACATATATATTCCAGGAGGTCCCTAACTGTCTTGTAACATCAACCCCCACTAACAGAGCTTGCTCCTCCATGGAAACCCATATCTGCATCTTACTGTGCAAAGCCATATTGTTGGTCATTTGGGTGTCTCTCTTCATAGAAGATTATTACTCTTTTGTGTTTCATATTCTCTTAATGTTCGCTAAGAGGATGAATAAATGGATACTAACTAAATGAATAAATGAATGAATAAAGCTATTATCACTTATAAACAGCTGAGTTTAAGTAAGTTTATAAAATTTGCCAGTTTTTGAACAAGACTACGAAAGAATGGAACTCAGAACAAGAAAGATTTGATAGGGAAAAGGGGAATTCAAGATATTCAATGACAGTTTTTGTTTTATTATTATATTTTGACAGTAATGTTGTCTTTCAAATAAAATGTATATAAAACTATATAAAGTAGATAAATGGAAAATGAGGACGGGGTATCCAATTGTTTGAGCCTTTTTGCCTTTCCTTAGGACCAGGCTGGTATCTCTAAGTAACTCTCAGGTTAGGCAATTCAGTTTGTGAACCATTGAACTAACTTGCGCTCAAATTCATAAGCTCACAGGACATCCTTCCAGAGGTACTGAATGGCATTAATGACTCCTGGCTCTTCCCATACTCACTTAAATTCACACTGTTGAGGAATCTTCACCTACTATTAGTTCCTATATGCCCCCCATTTAGCAACCTATCCTTAAAATCAGCAGAAATGAAAGGGGACCGAGACTGGGTCTTTGAGGTTCAGCATTAGGTCAATGTGTTCACTAGTCTTACTATGATCCTGTGTCCTGGTACTCATTATTGGGTTCTTGTTGTATTTTCTATTCTCACAACTTTATATCATTTCCCTGTCCTGGGAGTGGGTAACCCTTTCACTGTTTATTCACAATGCAATACAGCAGTACTTCTGAGGAAGAGCTTCTGCTTAGATCTATCTGACAACATTTTGGAGCAGGAACGCCATTTGCTAGTTTCAAGATGGGCCCCAGTGGTTCTGTTAATAACCTGTATGCCTAAAGGGCTTGTTGCTCCATGAAAAAGCTCAGCTCCTGAGATTCCTAGCTACTGTGCTATCCCTGGATGCTACCTAGCTAGCTACCATCCTCCAACACCATTTGGTTTGGTCCATTTGATAAAACTAAAATTCAGACTGTGGTGACAGGGTGGAGTTACCAAGGAAAAAGGAAAGCCACATGTAAAATGGACTTTTATTGCCAATGCCAGTTTGGTTAGGGCCAGCTGTTCTTAACTGAGACCTGTGGGTTCTCTTCCAATTCTTCTGTGAAGCAAGATGTGATATTTGATAAAATTACTTTCCTGAAAATCAAGTTCTGTATCTGTAAAATGGATATGTTGAATTAATTGATCTCTAATATTCTTATAATGATCTCACTACCATGTCTGATATTTTAAGGTTCTGCAGTTATACTCCACACAATGAGGACATTGTGATCTTCACTTTTATTTGTGTCAAAATGCTTTTTTAAATGTTTCCCTTTATCTTTAGATTGTATTGCTGTTTCTACTCATGTCTGTGACATTGATTTTCTAGTGACACAGAAGAACACACACTCCACAACTTCATCTTTCACTTCAGAACTCCAAATTTATGTATTGATCTCTAAGTTCTTCATCTCTCAAGCTTTCTTCAACAATTCCTAAATCTTCATTAAAACCAGACAGGCACAGACACAGTCCTCAAGATTATTGCCATAGTTAATAAAAGTAAACACAACTTGGGGATTACAATATGCCATGTACTCCATCCAAAATGTATTAACATATTAAATCTGCACAGTAACTAATGAGATAGTTTATTTTCCCCGCTTTTCAGATGAGGCATTGGAGACACAGAGAGTTTAAGTAGATAGGTGAAGTTCACAGAGCTAGAAAGAGGCTGAGGTGAGATTGAAAGCCCAGATAACTCCAGCATCTGTCTTTATAAGCAGTACGCTGTGCTAGCTCACCGACAGGCAGAGAAATAGAGGAAGTTCTTTGCAAGTAACTGCTAATATATCACACATACCACCCATTCTTCTGCTGCTTCTCTCATTGCCTCTCCCACTCTCCTGTCTGATGCTTTTTTGCATCATCAGTGAGATCTCTATTCTGTCAGATTATTTGTTTGATTTCTGTAAAACTTTATTTTCTCAAAAAGAAGTTTAGTGAAGCACACCTTAAATTCTAAATGTCACGCTTGCCAATTAGCAGTGTGACCTTTACCAAGTCACTCTTCCTCCCGAGGTCTCAGTTTTGCTTCTCTACAGCCTCTAAGGTTTGCTGCAACCTGGTGATTTTTATGATGATGGGAACAAAAGAATTTGACTTTCAGCATTTAAGAGAAAGTGATTATGTGTTAGCAGTTTATAAAATTATTTGTTATAAATATTTCATCATCTTCAAATAAATAACTGAATTCGAGCATATAGTGGAGGGTTTTAAAATGGCTTTTAAATAAATGTATACTTTGATGATAGCCTGAAATACCTATGGGAATTATTTAATTAAAAAAAAAAATGGATAAAATAAAGAATGCATGTGTCGCTAGGATTAATTAATGAAATAAGCATTGTTAAGTTTAATAAAATCTCTGATCCTTATAAAGTCATCAATATGTCATTGTTAACAAGATTAGCCCAAGGACTTTTGGCATTGCACCTAAGCAGGTCAGATTTTGTCAGAGGTTCTCCCTGCTACTGACTTCATATTTCCCATATATAGCTCCAAAACATTTTTTTCCTAATTTCAGTCAGGTCATAGATATTTGGAGAAAGAAAGTTTTTCTTTTAATTTACAAGCTGTCCTTTTTCTCAACTGATTCAGGCAGAATGACTCTGCTAGCACATGAGCCCCTTGCACCTAGAAGCACCTCTATTATAGCAGCTATCCTGTTGTATCATGCTTATGTGTTAAGCCATCTAGACAATAAACACTTTGATAATGAGAGCTGTGTCTTGTTTCTTTCTCCTTCACTTTCCATTCCTTCTCTTATGCCTAGTGTATATTAATGATGAGAGAAATGTTGCTTGAACTTTACAACAAATGAGGTAATGGGGTTATAAAATGCTAACTACAAGTATTTCACATTATATAATTATGAATCATACACTTAGGAAACTGTAAAAGTTCTGTAGGGACTATGTTTTTAAAATGCCTGCTGGCATATCACAAGCGAGGAATTTCACCCTAGCAACTCTTCTTCCAGATATTCCTTTTCTGCAATCGCTTTTGCTCCTGAGTGTCAGGAGCTCTCTGCTGTCAGAAAGTCAAGTACTTTGATGCATTATATAGGTCCTGAAGCTGCCCAAAATGACCTTGGGCAGATCATTTCCTTACCACATATACAATTATCTAAACTGGATTTTTATTTCTTCTTCCAAAGTTTTATTGCGTACCTCATTTCCTCTGTTTCTACTGCCACTAATCTTAATAAATTCAAATTACTCTAAACCTGGAACCCCTATTCTTTCTATAGATAGATAACTTCTTACCACCAGTGTTAGAATTTGTTTTGTCTTTTGTGATACTAAGGTATATAATTATATTCTGACTGCTAGATATTTGCAAAAAAAAATTATGAAAAACAATTTGAATATAAGAATTTGATATTCCTGTATTATAGCAAATAAAAGTTGAACAGATTATAGCAATAATGATACTGCAAGGCACTGGGCAAGAAGATCCTTAAGAGAGAAGGAAACAGAGATCTATAGGTATTCAGATTTCATCAGTCTCACTATCAGGTGTTACTATAACAGATACCTAAAAATGTGGAAGTGGCTTTGCAACATGGAAATGGGTAGAAGCTGAAAATTTTGGAGATGCATTCACATTTCTGTGAATGAACTGTTAAGAATAAACCTTGCGAGGTTTCAGAAAAAAATGGAGAGCTCTACAGAAAATCTCAATCTTCTTATGGAATACACAAATAATCCTGAACAGAATGTGGGTAGAAATATGGATGGTTAGGACCTTTCTAATGATGTCTTAGAAGGAAATAAGAAACGTATGATTAGACAATGGAGGGAACATCATCTTTGTTATGAATTGGAAAAGATTTTGGTTGAATTATGTCTGTGTCCTAGTGTTTTGTGGAAGGTTGAACTTACGAGTAATAAAAATGAATATTTTGATAAGGAAATCTCCAAACTAAGTGGCTTATAGTAAAATGCCAGGAGAGATAAATTAAGCAAACAGGAAGTAGAAATTAAAGATTTAGAAAGAAGTAAAGAAGGAAGAAGTAAAATTATCTTTGCTTGAAGATAACATAATTATGTACATTGAAAAGCCTGAAGGCTCTTCCAAAAAGAATGTTTTTTTATTTGGTTAAAAAAACTGTTAGAATTAAAAAAATAAATAAATTCAGTCATGGTGCAGGATACAAAGTCAAAATACAGAAATCATTTATGTTTCTCTACATAAACAATGAACTATCTAAAAATAGAATTAAGAAAACAATTCCATTCAAGATAAAATGAATGAACAAAAAAATAATTAGGTATAAACTTAACCAAAGAGGCAAAATATTTGCACAGTGAAAATATAAAACGATGAAGGAAATTAAAAAAGACACACCTATAAATGAAAAGACATCATATGTTTATGGATTTTAGGAATTATTATTGTTAAAATGATCATAACACCAAAAGTGATCTAGAAATTAAATGCAGTTCCTATCAAAACCCCGATGAAATTCTTTAAAGAAATAGAGAAAAACAGTCCTAAAATTCCTATGGAATCAGAAAAGATTTTGAATGGCCAAGGCAATCTTGAGTGAGAACAAGAAAGCTGGACACATTGTACTTATTGACTTCAAAATATATTACAAAGCTATAATAATCAAAACAGTATGGTAGTGGACCTGAATAGACATTTCTCAAAAGAAGACATAAAAATGTCCAACAAATATATGAAGTTTCTCAACATCACTGATCATCAAAGAAATGCAAATCAAAACACTAATGAGACCTCACACTTGTTGTAATAGATATTACCTAAAAAGACAAAAGATAACAAGTGTTGGCAAGAAAGTGGAGAAAAAGGAACCCTTGTACACTGTTGGTGAGAAGGTAAACCGGTATAGCCATTATAGAAAACATTACAGAGATTCACAGAAAGATTAAAAATAGAACTACTTAATGATCCAAGAATTCCACTTCTAAGTATATATGTGAGTGAAATGAAATCACAATCTCAAAGAGCATTATTCACTATAGCCAAGATATGGAAACAAACCAAATGTCCGTCAGTGGATAAATGAATTTAAAAATGTGTCATTTGTGAGAACAGGAATGAACCTGGAGGACATTATGCAAAGTGAAATAAGTTAGGTACAGAAAGACAAATGCTGCATGATCTCACTTATATGGGGAATCTTAAAAAGTTGAACTCATCAAAGCAGAGAGTAGATGTTTGTCCAAAGTTACAAAGTTTCAGTTATGCAGGATGAACACTTTCTAAAGATTTATAGTATGGTAATTATAGTTAATAGTACCATATTATATACCTGAAATTTGCTAAGAGAATTAATCTTAAGTGTTCTCAACACACACACAAAGTAATTATGTAAGGAAATGTTAATGTACTAATACATTAATTTGTGATTGTGGCAATAATTTCATAATTTATACATATATCAAAATACCATATGTTATACCTTAATATATACATTTTTATATGTCAATTATATCTAAATAAAGTGGAGTATTAAAATGTCCAATTATTATTGTTGAATTATATGTTGCTTCCTTTAATTCTGTCAATTTTGCTTCATATATTTTAGCATTTTGCTTTTAAGCACATGTGTTTTGGTAATTTTGTTCTCCTAATAAATTGTCTATTTTGAAATTGAAATTACTCTTCCTCTAGTAATAATTTTTGTCTTACAGTTTGTTTTGTCAGTTATTAGTTTAGACACTATAGCTCCCTTTTGGTTATTGTTCACTTGGTAAACTTTTCCATCCTTTCACATTAGATATATTCGTATCTACATATTTAAAATGTATTTTTAATTTATTGAGACAATGTTTCCTTTTTGATTTTCTATTTAGTCAAATTAAATGTAGTTACTGATACGACAGGATATAGGCGTGCATTTTAATATTTCTTTTCTATGTGTCTGACATTTTTGTTGTTCTTCTATTCTGCCTTACTGTCTTCTTTTGTGTTAAATAGATATTCTGTAACACACTTTTTAAATTTACTTTTTGTTAATTTGGCAATATTTTAAAATTTACCTACTTAGTAGTTTCCCATGTTAATTTATAACAATTCAGTTTAGATTAATATCAATTTATATCCTACAGTATATACAAAATTTACTCTAACGTATCTATATTTTCTACATTCTTTTGTAAAGTTATGGTCATACTAATTTCATCTTTATATGTTATAATGCTATAAACACAGTTTATAATTCTTGTTTTATGCAAATGCCTCTTAACTCAGATAAGAGAATTATAAAGACACATTTATCCTATCTTTATATTTACCTATGTATACAACTTTATTCTTTATTTTTCTTTTTGTGTGGATAAAAGTTATTGTCTAATGTTCATTTAATTCTGAAAAACTTAATATTTCCTGCCAACGGCAGGTCAGTTGGCAGTAAACTCTTAGTTTTTATTTATCTAGGAATGTCTTGATTTTCCTTTGTTTTGAAAAATAGCTTTTCTTGATGTAAATTTCTGTTTGATAGTCTTCCTTTTAGCACTTTTAAAAGTGACAACTTTACTGCATTTTGGAATACATGATTGCCAATCAAAATCAATTTTATTGAAGATCTTTGTCATGTAATGAATCTTTTTATTTTATTTTAATTTTTTGCTGCTTTCAGGAATCTCTCTTTGTCTTTTGACAATTTAATTATGTGTTTCAGAGAGAATCTCTTTGAGTAATGTGTAGATTTATATCTTTCCTCAAATTTGGAAAGTTTTTGGACACTATTCAAATATTTTTTTCTGTCCCTTGTTCTCTTTATTCCCTTTCTGGGACTCTCATAACATGTATGCAGTACACATGATGATGTACAAGTCACTTATACTCTGTTCACTTTTCTTATTTCTTTTTCTTCAGAATGAATATCAAGTATCTTATTTTCAAGTGTACTTATTGATTTCTGCCTGCTCATATCTGCCATTGAACTCCTCTAGCAAATTTTTATTTTACTCATTATACTTTCCAGATCCAGAATTTCTGTTTTGTTTCTTATTTTAATTTCCATCTATTTATCGATATACCCATGTTGTTCATGCACTGTTTTCCTGCTTTTCTCTAGTTCTTCAACCATGATATTATTTTGTTCTTTAAACATATTTAAGACAGTTGTTTTAAAGTCTTTTTCTAATAATTTTCATATTG
>NW_011888937.1:2954831-2963069 GCF_000151845.1 Pteropus vampyrus
TGGTCATACTAATTTCATCTTTATATGTTATAATGCTATAAACACAGTTTATAATTCTTGTTTTATGCAAATGCCTCTTAACTCAGATAAGAGAATTATAAAGACACATTTATCCTATCTTTATATTTACCTATGTATACAACTTTATTCTTTATTTTTCTTTTTGTGTGGATAAAAACATTATTGTCTAATGTTCATTTAATTCTGAAAAACTTAATATTTCCTGCCAACGGCAGGTCAGTTGGCAGTAAACTCTTAGTTTTTATTTATCTAGGAATGTCTTGATTTTCCTTTGTTTTGAAAAATAGCTTTTCTTGATGTAAATTTTTGTTTGATAGTCTTCCTTTTAGCACTTTTAAAAGTGACAACTTTACTGCATCTTGGAATACATGATTGCCAATCAAAATCAATTTTATTGAAGATCTTTGTCATGTAATGAATCTTTTTATTTTATTTTAATTTTTTGCTGCTTTCAGGAATCTCTCTTTGTCTTTTGACAATTTAATTATGTGTTTCAGAGAGAATCTCTTTGAGTAATGTGTAGATTTATATCTTTCCTCAAATTTGGAAAGTTTTTGGACACTATTCAAATATTTTTTTCTGTCCCTTGTTCTCTTTATTCCCTTTCTGGGACTCTCATAACATGTATGCAGTACACATGATGATGTACAAGTCACTTATACTCTGTTCACTTTTCTTATTTCTTTTTCTTCAGAATGAATATCAAGTATCTTATTTTCAAGTGTACTTATTGATTTCTGCCTGCTCATATCTGCCATTGAACTCCTCTAGCAAATTTTTATTTTACTCATTATACTTTCCAGATCCAGAATTTCTGTTTTGTTTCTTATTTTAATTTCCATCTATTTATCGATATACCCATGTTGTTCATGCACTGTTTTCCTGCTTTTCTCTAGTTCTTCAACCATGATATTATTTTGTTCTTTAAACATATTTAAGACAGTTGTTTTAAAGTCTTTTTCTAATAATTTTCATATTGGGTTTACTTGAAATGGTTTCTGTCAAATTTTTGTTGTTGTTCCTAAAAAAGGACTATTTTTTTTCTTTTGTCTTTGTATGTTTCATAATGTTCTGGGGTTGGAAAACTGAATATTTGAATATTATAATGTGATAACTATGGAAACCATATTTTCATATGTATTCAAGGTTTTTTTTTCTCTTTTTTAAATATCGAAGACTGGTTTTTCCATTTTTGCAGAGACAGTATTCCTTTTTGTGCATTTTCAGTGAAGTCTCTATTCCTTAGTTTGTGTTCAGCTATTGTTCTGACAGATTTTTTTTTCGAATGCTAGATATTTAAAAAAAATAAAAAAGATTCTCTCTTTGTCTTAAGATTTTAGCAATTTGATTATGATGTGTTTCAGTGTGGGTGTCTTTAATTTTCTCCTCCTCGGATTGCATTGACTTTTTTAATGTGTAGATTTATTATTCATCGAATTGAGGATGTTTTCAGACATTAAATTTTCAAAAAAATTTTCTTACCTTTTATCTCATTTTCCTCTTTTTCTGGGATAACTATTTTGCATATGCTGTATGGTTGATGGTATTCACAGGCACTAAGACTTTACTCATTTTTTACACTTTTAAATATTTGTTCTTCAAACTAAAAATTTTTAATTGACCTGTATTTAAATTCATTCATTCTTTCCTCTTCAAGTATAAATCTGCTCCTGAACCCCTCAATACAATTTTGTTATTTTAGTTATTGTTAATTTTCTACACCAGAACTGTATTCTCTTTTTATAATCTCTATGCCTTTATTGGTATTTTCTGTTTAGAAGCCATTGTTCTCATGGTTTTTAGTGTTTGTTTTGTTTTTGTTTTTGTTTTTGTTTTTTTAATTTAGACATAATTTCTTTTAGTCTTTTGACCATATTCTTAATAGCTGCTTTTGAATTTTTTGTCTAGTAAGTTCAATATCTGAGTCTCCTCAAGGATGATTTTTATCAACAGCTTTTCAAAATCCTCTTCATAGGTCATACTTTACTGTTTCTTTGTAGCTTTCATACATTTTTGTTTACAACTGGACATTTAACATAATATAATATGTCAATCCTGGAAACTAGATCCCCAGGTTTTGTTGCTGTTGATATTTGTTGTTATTTTTGCTGTTTGTTTCTTAGGGACTTTCCTAAACTAATTTTGTTATGTTTTGTTCTTTTCTGTGTTCAAGTCTCTTCATTGATAACTTTTGGGTCAGCTAATGATAAGAATGACAATCCTTAAATATCCTTAAATATCTTGGACATATAGTTCTTCAAGCTTGTGTGTGTCAGTTGTGATACTTTTTAAAACCTTTGTCAGGCAACTAAGAGTAATCTTCACTTCCTGTATGTTCACAAACTTAAGGTCACTTAGAAGTGAGAGGTTAGGATCCTCTTTGGTCATTCTTGGACATGTGCACAGCCCTAGGTGTGTACAAGTCCTTAAAAATTCAAAATCAGATGTTGGTGCTTATCAAACTCTTCTAGAGACATTTCATTCTTTAAATTTTGTCTTAAGTTTTTGGTCAGCCTCTTATAAATGTGGCTTATATCCTCAATTTAGGCACCTGGAATCTTAAACTATTGCTGCTAATTGTTTTTGACAAGATAGGGCTATTTACAGAGAGCAGACTCTGACAGAGGTAAAGAAAAAAAATCTCTCGGAATTGAACTTTTCACTTAGTTGTCGATCAGCTCAAACAGCAAAAATTTTCCAGAGATTGGGCTTTTGGGAAATATCAAATTCAATCTGCTTCCTCCATTGGTTGCTAAGTGTTGGTTTTCATAACTTATGAATCTTTTGGTTTTCAGAGCTACTGCAAAGTTGAGAGAGGATGGTATGTTTAGGGCAAGTTAAAATGTCACAGATCCAGCTGTTCTTTCAAAGATTACCATTTTTCAAAAATACATACTTCTCAGATTGTTGCAATCATTTAGTAAATTTCCAGTTTTAAAAAAGTTGATTTTGACAGTTTTGCTAGTGTTTCCTTTGTCCTCATGAAAAATGAATTTTTAAAGGACATTGCCATTCCAGAAGTACTCTCCGTTGTTGATGTTCTTTAAGGTTATACTTATTTTATAAATTTTCCATATTAAGCAAATATTACCTGTATGATGGAATTATATATGTATCTTTATTTTATTTATATCTATACAGTTTATATCTATCTGTCTATAGATCTATCAATTAATTTATTGACCTACCTAATCTAACATACATTTTTAAAGGGAAAGAATAGAGCACAGATTTTGGAATCAGAATTATTTATCTTGATTAATCTAAACTTTTTTGTTTACCCATTCTGTGAGATTGTCAGATTGTTTGAAAGTTATTTAATCTTTCTGTATCTCAGTTTCCTCATTTTAAATAAATATCTCAATATTACTTTGTGAACTAAATTATAAGACAAACAATTATCATGCCTGGGCAGTAAATTTAATAAATTGATGTTATCTCTAAATGATTTAATCACACCATGTTATGTTTGGATTCATTTAATAGGAATTCAAAATATTTTCTCAAAATACATGCTGAGGCTCTGTTTGCACGGAGCCTCTTCCTCCTGATGAGAACAATGAGTACAGGAGATGACACAGCCTATGATGAGATATTCAGTCTCAGAGGGGCATAGATCTCAATGAACTACAGACACAGAAGTCAACAGAAGTACAACGAGCAAACTCAAAATCCTAAAAAAAAAATCTATCAAATTACAAAGTATGAGGTGAAGATTAAAGAGGTGAAGATTAAAGAGGAGACCAGAGTTCATGATCATTAGCAAAAATGACTGAGATGTGTGAAACCAAGAGTATGAGTCAATATGAATAGAAACTCCCTGTTACCATGATAGTCAGTGCACAGCGTGATAGTTGACTAACTACCAAAAGGAGTCTTGCAAGCCTAAAGGTTCTAGTCACACTTTTTAAAAGTAATTTGTATATTAAAAAAAAAAAAATTTAAAGTGCAAGGTATTAAAAATTTTGTATTTTGTGTTATGTGTGAACATGGTACTAAATGATATATAACCAGACTAAAACAAAGATTTGAATTTCTTTCTTTTACTGTTTGATCTTTACTTTATAATTTATGAAAGCAAGACAGGAGATATCCAAACATAAGAAAGCAGTTCAATATTAGGAGACAGGAAAGTAGATTGAAGAAGAGTCATGACATTGAAAGAGAACTGAGTTTCTTCTGGGAAAGATGTTTCAGAGCATAAATTTCTCTCTCAATTCTACATTTTATTTTCCAATCAATTCTGCTTGTCTTCCACTTCTAACTACTAAATCATTGCCTTTAAACAATGTGCTAAACCTTGGGAGTATACTAGATAATTTAGATGTATGGATACTTCATAGCAAATCCGATTAATTACTCCCTAGATGCACATAGAGGATACTCCCTGAAAAAAAAAAAAAAATCTTTTTAGTAGTGTGCAAAACACAAGTTAATCAGAATAAGTCTAGTGTTATACACATACATCTTGAACTCTACACATTTGTCCATCCAAAAGCGTTTTGTCTGCAATGCTTCTTTTACTTCCCTTTAAAGTCACCTAATCTATTTATTTCTTACTTATTTGCATGTAAGCTTGAAAGCACTATTTACTAAGGTTTGTTTGAATCCTCTTTTTTTTTTTTCTGGGACTTTTATAATTAGCTGGAAAATAAAATTTTAGTATTATTTAATAAAGTTTAGTTATATTTATATAAAAACAATAAAATGTTAATAACAAGCCTGGTATAAATTTCACTTCAGGATTTAGAATGAATAATAAATTTAGGGAAAAATAAGGCAAAATAAAGATTCATAAAACTATTAGAGTTAATAGATGTACAATGGCAAAGGGGAAATAATCGTAAATCTATTTATGATTCCTTTTGCATAAGCGAATGCTTCTTAGAATACAAATACATCTTAACTGCATAGACTATTAGAATTTTCAGCATATTGTTATTAAAATATGTATATTTATAATAAATTATAGATGCCCAAGGTCATAAAAACAGTCAGTGGGAAAGCCAAGATGCAGAAAGAATTCTCCTGACTCCTTGACCAGTTTCATTCATTCTAATTTCCTCCTGCTATACAAGACACTTATGTACTTTTGCCTTCTCTAGAGAATTCTACTCTGCTACACATTCTTAATCATTTTATTTCCTACAAGATCCTCATTTCTTTAATGTCTTGCTGTCAAAGGGAAATATCAAAAAGAAAGAAAATATGGTATTTTATTCTGATGTGAAAATGACTAATAATATTGTGTTAGCTTCTCCAAGAGTATCACATTTTAAATAGGATACTTGTTTTCCCTTTAAGGGTAATCTCTAACCCCAAAATATAGGCTCTTACAGCAACTGGTTGTGAATAATATTAGGCAGAGATTTATTCCCAGGGCCAACAAAATAACAAGTGATCTACCACTCAGCTTGTTTGGTCTGAAACATCACACTTGTTCATGCATAATGCAGTACATAAACAAATATGCACCCTATGACTTTCAGAGTGTTTCCACATGAATTATCCTATTTAATCTTGTGTCACAGAACATCACATATGCAGGCCTGATAAGTTGACAGAGACCAGGACTGTAAGAGAAACCAGGTGAAGTCAATAACCATATATAAAACTCATTCCAAAATATGTATAGCAATTTGTCATACTGCACAAGTTTTTACTTACCACAATTAAGTTGACACAAACATACTGATTTTGCATACAGTCAGGTGGAGGTCCCATCACATATTTCAGAATATACTGTTGCCATATGTGACACATGCCTTTTTTGACCATTTTTATCTTGTCATACACTCTTGAATTACAAAGTTTCTACTAATAACTTTGATATGTACAACTCATCAATAAAATAACCCCAGGTTTAATATATCTTTGCATAAAACTACTCTTCAACTCATTATTAATGCCACTTTTGAAAATAATTAATTAAACTGTCTCCTTCTTAATTTCATCTAGTTTTCCTTTTGCACCCAAGCTGGGGTAGTAATCTGATTGAGACTTGTTTCCACATACTTTCAACCCACAAGGTTGGAGTCACTTAGCAAACGACCGATATAAGAAAAATCACTATTTGTCTTTTCAAAATTATTTTGTTATTTTTCTGGTGTTAAATATTACTTGTGTTACTTTTGAAATAAAACAATAATATAAATAATAGTAAAAAATGAGTATATGAGTATCAATTTTAATTCTTATTTAATTTCTCCCAGCACAAGCTCCTCCCTTGCTATCTGGATACTGTCTCACACCAAGAAGGGCTCAATATGGCTTAGAACCCATGATCTGTTTTTTCCATACATAAACCTATGCCATCATGCTTACTGTTAAGATAATGCCTATTCTTTAACACTATGGGTAAAAATATTGTAAACTCTGTCTTACTATGAAGAAAAAAATTCCATAGGTATTTTTTTATTATCAACTTCTAGGCCTAAAACATAGGAGTTGCTCAACAGATAAATGTTGAATTATGAATGAATAAACAAGTAAATGAATAAAGAATGTTTCTGATGATTTAATTTGCAGCTCACACCCTGGGATAATAAATCTGAATGTTTGTCAATTATCAATGTATTTTCTCAATCAATTGACTCACCTGAAATATTTTATGTTGTCTTATCATCCAATACATATTTGTTTTCCTGTGTCCTCAACACATATACTCAGTTTCTGAGATGAAACAAGAGATTAAGATAACAACCTTCCTTTAAATAGTACCAAATAAGTTTAAATTTATTCTTTATTTTTTTGATAGAAATTAAGAAAATGAAGTAAATGCAAGATATATAAGTCTAAATCGCATCTTGAGAAACAGTTATTTTCAGCAAAGTGGTCAGCCAGATGACCATACTATCTTAGATATGCTTTTTGTCTGAACATGTATTCAGAGATTCCTTTATTGATAGACATTATGCATTTTACATTCATGAAATATGTTATCTAAAATTTTGATCTAGAAGTCAATAATTATTATAAATTTAATTTAAATTATAAAAATACCAAATCTCTAAATGTTACTATGATAAGTATAGATAGATGTATAGTGAAATTTAATTGACTAATTTAAGCTGGTCATTGTGAGAGATAATATGCCCCTTATAAGATAAAAAGCTTATGGAATTATTCTTAACCAGAAGTGAACATCAAAATTATATGTACTTCTTTTGAGATCTACACATGCCCAGTATGCATTCACTGTTAACCTAAGTTGACTGAGCCAGATATTCATTTTTTTTAAGTTTTTTTTTAGATAAATCTGATACAGATCTCCAGATGAGTGTGAGGGTTATTAAAATTCTATTTCAATAATAAAAAGTGAAAAGCTGAATCAGTTTACGTAAATAATGAAAACTGCTGAAATAAGCATTCCCCAAAATGTCATTAGTTCAGTCATTAACGTTTTATTTCTTAACAAGTCACATTTTGTTATGGGTCATTCAGGAACCAATATTCTTTCATGTCATGGTTTCCTGTTCTTTCACTTGATACTACACATATAACCTTCAGAGAAGGGGGCGGGGATCTGCTTTTAATTACCTCATTTCAGAAGAACATTTTGTTAATAAGAACAGGTTACATTGTCTCAACTAAATGGAAAGGATGAAATTAATGTCAATTAGCAACATTCCAAGAAGAAAGAAACACACTTTGATATTGGCGATGCCTAGTAACATAATGGATAGCTAATAAAGATTTAAAGAGGAATTGAATTATGCAACATTATTTCTTACATTATGTGAGCCTTAATCAGGTAAGCATTACATTTTTGTCTTTTCTCTGTAAGAAAGAGCTACAATAAACTCTGAGGTCTTTGCTCTCCTCAGTCACAAAACATGATAATGTTTAGAAAGTAGTTGGGGACACTTATTTGTAATCCAGAACTAATCATGATTTGATTCATTTAGTTAAAATACCTTTTTAAAAAGTCAAAGATTAAAAATATGTGAAACAAAAGGAGATCCCTTATCAATCCAGATCTTGGGTGTAGGCATCTTAAATTAAGAGACAACTAACCAAGTTTAAGGGCACAATATCAAATGAAAGAGTTTAAATCAATCGCTGAAAGACAGGCTTGCCTAAATACATATGACAAATTGAAGTTTAAGAATCAATGCTAATAAATAATAAAGCTGGTACTGGTGGCGGGGATTACAGGTAAGCTACAAAGGGGAATTCTAAATTAAGCAATTCTAAAATACATTATTTCATTATTTA